>NC_091565.1:37344849-37349849 GCF_042767895.1 Penaeus vannamei
CCCCCTCCTCCTCCTCCTCTTCCTCCACCTCTCGCTCTTCTTCTCCCATCTTCTTCCTCCGCTATCCTCCTCCTCTTCTTCCCCACTATCATCCTCCTCTTCCCCCACCTTCCTTCCTCCTCCTCCTCCACCTCTCGCTCTTCTTCCCCCATCCTCCTCCCCATCCTCTTCCCCCATCCTCTTCCCCCTATCCCCATCCTCTTCCCCCACCTTCCTCTTCCTCCCCCCCTCCTTCTCCCCCATCTTCTTCCCCATCCTCTTCCCCCACCTTCTTCCCCCTCCTTCCATCCTCCTTCCATCCTCCTCTTCCTCCCTCCTTCCATCCTCTTCCTCCACCTCTTCCTCCTCCTTCCATCCTCTTCCTCCTCCTCCCTTCCTCTTCCCCCACCTTCCTCCTCCTCCTTCCATCCTCTTCCTCCTCCTTCCATCCTGTTCCTCCTCTTCCTCCCCCTCTTCCTCCTCCTCTTCCTCCCCCCCTCTTCCCCCCCCTTCCATCCTCTTCCCCACCTTCCTTCTCCTCCTTCCATCCTCTTCCCCCTCCTTCCATCCTCTTCTCCCATCCTCTTCCCCCATCCTCTTCCCCCACCTTCCTCCTCCTTCCATCCTCCTCCTCTTCCCCCTCCTCTTCCTCTTCCTTATCCTCTTCCCCCTCCTCCCTTCCATCCTCCTCTTCCTCCTCCCTTCCTCGCAAAGAGGCAATTTCCCAACTCGCTTAAGAAGAAAAATCAAACGGCGGCCCCCCTGAAGGCATCATTAATTCCCAAATGCTTCTGCTACTCAAGACGTCTATGGGCATTGGGTGGAGAAAGAGGAGGAGGAGGGAAGGGGGAAGGGGAGGGAAGGGGGAGGAGGGAAGAGAAGGAAGGGGGAGGAGGGAAGGGGGGGAGGAGGAAGGGGGCTACTCAAGACGTCTATGGGCATTGGGTGGAGAAAGAAGAGGAGGAGGAGGAGGAGAAGGAGGAAGGGGGAAAGGGGAAGGGGAAGGGGAAGGGAAGGGGGAGGAGGAAGGGGGAAGAGGAGATGGGGAGGAAGGGGGAAGGGGAAGGAGGAGGAAGAGGGAGGAAGGAGGAGAAGGGAATGAGGAAGAGGAGGAAAAGGGGGAGGAAGGGGAAGGGACGGGGGAGGGGGAAGAGGGAGGGAAGGAGGAGGGAAGGGGGAAGGGTAAGTAGCTTCTGCTACTCAAGACGTCTATGGGCATTGGGTGGAGAAAGAAGAGGAGGAGGAGGAAGAGGAGGAGGAAGGGGGAAGAGGGAGGAAGGAGGGGAAGGGGAGGGGGAGGAAGAGGGGGAAGGGGGGAAGGGGGAAGGGGGAGGGAAGGGAAGTAGCTTCTGCTACTCAAGACGTCTATGGGCATTGGGTGGAGAAAGAAGAGGAGGAGGAGGGAGAGGAGGAAGGAAGAGGAAGGAAGGAGGGGGAAGGGGGAGGGGAAGGAAGAGGGGAAGGGAAGGGGGAAGGGGGAGGGAAGGGGAAGTAGCTTCTGCTACTCAAGACGTCTATGGGCATTGGGTGGAGAAAGAAGAGGAGGAGGAGGAAGAGGAGGAGGAAGGGGAAGAGGGAGGAAGGAGGGGGAAGGGGGGGGGAAGGGGAAGAGGGGGAAGGGGGAAGGGGGAAGGGGGGGAGGGAAGGAAGTAGCTTCTGCTACTCAAGACGTCTATGGGCATTGGGTGGAGAAAGAAGAGGAGGAGGAGGAGGAAGGAGGAAGGGGAGGATGAGGAAGGGGGAGGGGGAAGGGGAAGAGGGAAGGGGGGAGGAAGGGGGAGGGAAGGGGAAGTAGCTTCTGCTACTCAAGACGTCTATGGGCATTGGGTGGAGAAAGAAGAGGAGGAGGAGGAAGAGGAGGAGGAAGGGGGAAGAGGGAGGAAGGAGGGGGAAGGGGGGAGGGGAAGGGGAAGAGGGGGAGGGGGAAGGGGGAAGGGGGAGGGAAGGGGAAGTAGCTTCTGCTACTCAAGACGTCTATGGGCATTGGGTGGAGAAAGAAGAGGAGGAGGAGGAAGAGGAGGAGGAAGGGGGAAGAGGGAGAAAGGAGGGGGAAGGGGGAGGGGAAGGGGAAAGAGGGGGAAGGGGGAAGGGGGAAGGGGGGAGGGAAGGGGAAGTAGCTTCTGCTACTCAAGACGTCTATGGGCATTGGGTGGAGAAAGAAGAGGAGGAGGAGGAATGGGGAAGGGGGAAGAGGGAAGGGGGAAGGAGGAAGGGAGGGAAGGGGAAGGGGGAGGGAAGGGGGAAGGGGAAGTAGCTTCTGCTACTCAAGACGTCTATGGGCATTGGGTGGAGAAAGAGGAGGAGGAGGGAAGGGGGAAGGGGAGGGAAGGGGGAGGAGGAAGGGGAGGGAAGGGGGAAGGGGGGGAGAAAGGGGGAAGGGAAGTAGCTTCTGCTACTCAAGACGTCTATGGGCATTGGGTGGAGAAAGAAGAGGAGGAGGAGGAGGAGGGGGAGGAGGGAGAGGAAGGAGGAAGGGAAGGGGGATGGGGGAAGGGAAGGAGGGAGGGGGAAGAGGAGGAAGGGGGAAGAGGGGGAGGGGGAAGGGGGAAGGGGGAGGGGAGGGGGAAAGGGAAGTAGCTTCTGCTACTCAAGACGTCTATGGGCATTGGGTGGAGAAAGAAGAGGGGAGGAGGGAGAGGAGGAGGAAAGGGGAAGAGGGGGAAGGGGAGGAAGAGGAAGGGGAAGGGGAGGAAGGGGGAGGGGGAGGATGAGGAGGAGGGGAATTAGGAGGGAGGAGGGAAGAGGAAGGGGAAGGGGAGGAGGAAAAAGGAAATTGAGGAGGGCATTGGGTGGAGAAAGAAGAGGAGGAGGAGGAGGAAGAGGGAAGGGAGGAGGAAGGGGGAAGGGGAAGGGGGAAGGAGGAGGGAAGGGGGAGGATGAGGAGGGAGGGAATTAGGAGGGAGGAGAGGGAAGAGGAAGGGGAAGGGGGAGGAGGAAAAAAAGGAAATTGAGGAGGGCATTGGGTGGAGAAAGAAGAGGAGGAAGGTGGAGGAGGAAGGGGAGGGGGAAGAGGAGGAAGGGGGAAGGGGAGGGAGGAAGAGGGAGGGGGGGGAGGAGGAAGGGGGAGGGAAGGGGGAAGGGTAAGTAGCTTCTGCTACCTCAAGACGTCTATGGGCATTGGGTGGAGAAAGAGAGGAGGAGGAGGAGGGGGAGGAGGGGGAGGATGAGGAGGAGGGGAGTAGGAGGGAGGAGGGAAGAGGAAGGGGAAGGGGGAGGAGGAAAAGGAAATTGAGGAGGGCATTGAGTGGAGGAAAGAGGAGGAGGAGGGAGGAGGAGGAGGGGAGGAAGGGGGAAGGGGGAGGGAGGGGGAGGAGGAGGAGGAAGGGGAAGGAAGGGGAGGGATGGAGGAAGGGGGGAGGGAAGGGGGAAGGGTAAGTAGCTTCTGCTACTCAAGACGTCTATGGGCATTGGGTGGAGAAGGGGAAGGAGGAGGAAGAGGAAGGAGGAAGGGGGGAAGCGAAGGGGAGGAGGAAGGGGGAAGGGAGGGAGGGGGAAGGAGGAAGGGGAGGGATGGAGGAAGGGGGAGAGGGGGAAGGGAAGTAGCTTCTGCTACTCAAGACGTCTATGGGCATTGGGGTGGAGAAAGAAGAGGAGGAGGAGGAGGAGGGAGGAGGGAATGGGGAAGGGGGAAAGGGAAGGGGGAAGGGAAGGGGGAAGGGAGGAGGAGGAAGGGGGAAGAGGGAAGGGGGAGGGAGGAGAAGGAGGAGGAAGGGGAGGAGGGATGGAGGGAAGGGGGAGGAGGAAAAAAGGAGATTGAGGAGGGCATTGGATTGAGAAAGAAGAGGAGGAGGGGAAGGAGGAGGAAGGGGGAAGAGGAAGGGGAAGGGGGAGGGAAAGAGGAGAGAAGGGGGAAGGGGAGGGATGGAGGAAGGGGAAGGGGGAGGGGAAGAGGGGGGAAGGAGGAAGGGGAAGGGGGATGAGGAGGAGGAAAAGGAGATTGAGGAGGGAAGAGGGGAAGGAGGAGGAGGAGAAGGTAAGAGAAAAGGGAAGGGGGAGAGGAAGAAAGGAGGATGAGGAAGGAAGGAGGGGAAGGTGTAAAGAAGGAAGGAAGGGGAATTAAGAAGGAAAGAAGAGGAGGGGGAAGAGGGAAGGGAAAGGGGAAGAGGAAAAGAGGAGATTGAGGAGGGATAGAGGGGAAGGGGAGGAGAAATGAAGAAAGAAGAGGTGGAGGGGGATGAGGGAAGGAGGAGGAGGAAAAAAAGAGATTGAAGAGGGAAGGAGGAAAGGGGAGGAGGAAAAAAGGAGATTGAGGAGGGATGGAGGGGAAGGGGGAGGAGAAATGGAGAAAGAAGAGAAGGAGGAGGAGGAGGGGGAAGAGGGAAGGGAAGGGGGATGAGGAAAAAAAGGAGATTGAGGAGGGAATTAGGTGAAGGGGGAGGAGCAAAGATGGAGAATTAGGAGGGAAAGAGAAATGAAAATGAGAAAGTAGGAAAGGGAAAGGGAGGGAAAGGGGACGATAAATGAAAAGAGATAGAATGAAAGGGAATCTTTAGAGAAAGGAGAATAAAGAATGGGAGAGAAGAACCGAAGATGAAGAAGGAAAAGGAAGGGGGGAGATAGGAAGAGAGAGAGACAGACAGACAGACAGACAGGCAGACAGGGCGAAAGAGATAGAGATAGAGATAGAGAAAGAGAGAGAGAGAGAGATGAAATAAAGAGAGAGTCAGACAGACAGACAGACAGAGCGAAAGAGAGAAAGACAGTCAGAGAGACAGGGGGCGGGGAGAGGGAGAGAGGGAGAGAGCGAAAAAGAGAAAGACAGAGACAGAGAGATGGGGGAGAGAGAGAGAAAAAGAGAGAGAGAGAGAATGAGAGAGAGGGAGATAGATAGATAGATAGAGAGAAAGAGAGAGAGAGATGAAATAAAGAGAGAGAGGAAGAGATGAAATAAAGAGCGAGAGAGAGCGAACACCTTTTTTCCCCTACAGCATTGGATCGTGAGCTGCCGAGCGAGGAAGAGTGTAGATAATTAGCTGTATCAGGACCAATTAGTCTGATGTGAGTTTTAATGACATAAATTA
>NC_091565.1:37362349-37364849 GCF_042767895.1 Penaeus vannamei
AATCGTGTTTATATATCAAAATATATGTCGTATGCTCGGAGGGTCGGTATACTTGAGATATGAGGACTTTTTATTAAAATTGTGTGAGGCTCGACCCAATAAATATTCGTTATACTGACATCCATGTACACAGAAATCAATGTCAATATATATATATATATATATATATATATATATATATATATATATATATATAGAGAGAGAGAGAGAGAGAGAGAGAGAGAGAGAGAGAGAGAGAGAGAGACAGAGAGAGAGATAGAGAGAGAAAAGAGAGAGAGAGAGAGAGAGAGAGAGAGAGAGAGAGAGACAGACAGACAGACAGAGACAGAGACAGAGAGAGAGAGATGAACGTATATCTATCAGATAGTTAGCCAGATATGCATTCATCTTTGTGTATATCCAAGTGTATACCCAATGGGTGAGGCCTCGCTAAAGCACGCATCTAAAAGTTGTGTGTATACTCGAAAAGGAAATATGCTCAAAACATAAAATAAAGTTCACTCTACTTGTTGCAACTCACCTTTAATATTGCATATTCATATTTTCATATCCATTATTCATCAAAAGTCTAGGAAAAAGTAGTTGATGAAAGAGTATTGATTATGTCCCCCTTTTCTATTATAAGTATGGTTAATAAAACGCTAATATTTTATCTACTCTATCAATGAATATTGATAAAGTGATACATTCTAAAAAAAAATAAATAAATAAATAAATTAATTAATTAATTAAAAAAAAACTGTACAGAAAAGTTTACAGTTGCACGTGATAGCGAATATTGCAATCATACCTAATTTATGTCATAAACTAATGAAAATATTTGTATAAGTAACCAGGTAAGCGCTGCGTTCCATACCAACTAACAAATGACAGGAAAGAAATATCCCCTCTCCCCGAAAAAAGAAATGTATATATATATATATATATATATATATATATATATATATATATATATATATATATATAAATATATATATATATATATACATATATATATATATATATATATACATATATATATACATACATACATACATACATACATACATAGATAGATATGCATGTATGTGTGTGTGTGTGTGTGTGTGTATACATATATATATGTGTATATAGATAGATAGACAGACAGATAGATAGATAGATAGATAGATAGATAGATAGATGAATACATAGATAGATAGATAGACAGATAGATATATTTATGGTGTATATATACACGTATATATATATATATATATATATATATATATATATATATATATATATATATAGATAGATAGATAGATAGATAGATATAGATAGATAGATAGATAGATATAGATAGATAGATATAGATATATTTATGATGTATATATACACATATTCATATATATATATATGTATAGATAGATAGATAGATAGATATAGATATAAATATAGATATAGATATAGATATAGATAGATAGATAGATAGATAGATGGATATAGATGAATAGAAGTATATATATGATATTTATACTATCAGTCTCTCTCCTACGGATGTCAACCTAATTAGCCCAAATTTGATCAATTCTGATTCGGAGACGGCTTAATCCACATCCCAGGCGTCCCTCCCAAAGCTCGAGAGCAGGTCATGAGGTAAGACGGCTCGCGACCTCCTCTCCCACTCGACCTAGGATGCTCGAGAGAGAGATAATCCTTGATCCAGGTCGTGGTAACTTCGGCCGGAGTTGAGGAGGCGCTGCCGGGTGGGTTGTGTGTGTCTTTGCTCGGGTCTGCGTGTGATGTCTCTGCTTGAATGTCTGTCTGGTTTGTCTTTCTCTTTATTTATCATTTTTTCTCTTTACCTTTCTCTCTATCTATCTATCTATCTCTATTTCTTTCTCTCTTTATCTATCTTTTTTTTGTCTCTCTCTATTCCTCTCTTTCTCTATTCTCTTCTCCTCTCTCTCTCTCTCTCTCTCTCTCTCTCTCTCTCTCTCTCTCTCTCTCTCTCTCTCTCTCTCTCTCTCTCTCTCTCTCTCTCTCTCCCCATCTCTCCCTCTGTCTCTCTCTCTCTCTCTCTCTCTCTCTCTCTCTCTCTCTCTCTCTCTCTCTCTCCCTCTCTCTCCCACTGTGTGTGTGCGTGTTACTCTCTTTCTTCTTCATTCTTCCTTTTCTTTTCCTCTCCACTCCCTGCTTCTTCTCTTTCCCTCTCCTTCTCCCCCTTTCTTCTCTCTCTCCCTATCCTTCCTCCCTCTCCCTCTCCCTTTCCTTTTCTCTTTCCCTATCCTTCCACCTCTCCCTCTCCCCCTTCCTTCTCTCTCTCCCTACCCTTCCCCCTCTTCCTCTCCCCTTCCTTCTCTCTACTTCTCTCTCCCCCTATCCTTCCCCCTCTCCCTCTCCCCCTTCCTTCTCTCTCTCCCTATCTTCCCTCTCCCTCTCCCCTTCCTTCTCTCTCTCCCTATCCTTCCTCCTCTTCCTCTCCCCTTCCTTCTCTCTTTCCCTATCCTTCCCCTTCTCCCTCTCCTTCCTTCTCTCT
>NC_091565.1:37369849-37377349 GCF_042767895.1 Penaeus vannamei
GGGGGGGTAGGTGGGGGGTGGATGGGTGAATATGTGTGTGTGTGGGTGGGTGGGTATGTGGGGGAGTGGGGGTATGTGGGTGTGTGTAATGTGTGTGTGAAGCGTGTGGGTAGGTAGGTGGGTGGGTGGATGGGTGAATATGTGTGTGTGTGTGTGTGTGTGTGTGTGTGTGTGTGTGTGTGTGTGTGTGTGTGTGTGTGTGTGTGTGTGTGCGTGCGTAAGCGCGCGTGTGTGTGTGTGCGTGCGTAAGCGCGCGTGTGTGTCTGTGTGGTAGGAGGCTGGGCGTAGGGGATAGATAAGTGAATGGGTGGATGGATAGGAGAACATATGTGCGGATAGGCGCGTATACTCCGATCCAATTCACACAAACACACCCTCATTAATCCGCGCATCCACAACCCGATCCCGCGTCGTCATTAATACGAAATTGCCACCGCAGTTATACGCGATCGAGCCATTAATTTTCCGCGGATTCAGGTGTGCTTCGCCAGCGTCGAGGCAGCCAAAGCTCATCAGACCGGGGGATTAAGGCCACGGTTCACCTGCGTCGCTCTGTGCTCGCGCGAAAGCCGGAGGAGGAGCTTCAGGGCCGGCTGCGTCTGCCCCTCGGATCTCGTCTTGGAAGAGGCAGGTCGCACTGCTGTATAAACACTAATATATATATATATATATATATATATATATATATAAATATATATATATATATGTATATATATACATATATATGTATATATATATATATATATATATATATATATATATATATATATATATATATATATATATATATATATATATATATATATATATATATATATATATATATATATATATATATATATATATATATATATATATAAACAGATTATATGCATTCATACGCACATAAACTTTTCCTATTCTTTTGCTATGGCTATTACAGCCTGTTATTCTTACGAGTCTGCGTGTATATAAAGAAACTTCCCAACTCCTGACAGCATAACTAACAACCCCTGAAATTGCTCCATAAACACAACAACATTTTCACAACAACATTTTCCTCTGGCGAAATGGAGTTCGCTTTTCCGATAACAACTATGAAATTTTTAGGACATTTCTTCACGGCTTTGCTCCCATTTCTATTTCCAATGTCACTACAATAGATGCTTGTTTGTTGTTGTTGTTTTTTGTTGTTGTTGTTTTTCCGTTTCCAATAATCTCGTTATTGGTTTAAGGGCTTCAGTAATTGCAGGAAAAGACAGAGAAATTAAGTGAATGATAATAAAAACTAGATATCGGAATGGTGTGTTTGTTAATTGTATTAAGGTCAGGCTTTAATTAATGGAAGTGAGAGTTAGATAGATAGATAGATCGATGGACGCAGATAGACAGGTAAATAGAATATAACTTCCCGTCTCACTTACCCACATCCCTATCTACCACCTCCCAATTCACCCCTACCCACCCCTACCCACCTTTCTACCCACTCCTATCCACTTCCCAACCCACCCCTACCTACCACTTCCCAACCCACTTCTACCCACCTCCCAACCCACTCCTACCACCACTTCCCAACCCACCCCAACCCACCCCTACCAACCCCTATCCACTTCCCAATCCACACCTGCCAACCTCCCAACCCACCCTTACCCACCACCTCCCAACCCACTTCTACCCCCCAACTCCCAACCCACCCCTACCCCCCACCTCCCAACCCACCCCTACCCCCTACCTCCCAACCCCACCCCTACCTACCCCTAATCACTTCCCAACCCACCCCTACCCACCCCTACCCACCTCCCTACCCACCCCTACCCACCACCTCCCAACCCACCCCTAACCACCACCTCCCAACCCACACCTACCCACCTCCCAACCTACCCCTTACCCACCACCTCCCAACTTCACCCCTACCCACCCTTACCCACCTCCAACCCACTTCCCTACCCACCACCTCCCAACCCACCCCTACCCACCACCTCCCAGCCCACCCATATCCACCACCTCCCAACCCACCCCTAGCCACCTCCCAACCCAACCTTACCCACCACCTCCCAACCCCACCCCTACCCACTACCTCCCAACCCACCCCTATCTACTTCCCAACCCCACCCCTACCCACCACCTCCCAGCCCACCCCAACCCACCCCTACCCACGTCCAACCCACCTCCCAACCCACCTCCTACCCCCACCTCCCAACCCACCCCTACCCACCACCTCCCACCCCACCCCAACCCACCCCTACCCACTACCTCCCAACCCACCCCCACCCACCACCTCCCAAACCACCCCTACCCCCCACCTCCCAACCACCCTACCCCCCACCTCCCAACCCACCCCTACCCACTACCTCCCAACCCACCCCTACCCACCACCTCCCAACCCACCCCTACCCACCACCTCCCACCCCATCCCTACCCACCACCTCCCACCTCACCCCTACCCA
This sequence comes from Penaeus vannamei, assembly GCF_042767895.1. Classification (NCBI taxonomy): domain Eukaryota; kingdom Metazoa; phylum Arthropoda; class Malacostraca; order Decapoda; family Penaeidae; genus Penaeus; species Penaeus vannamei. The sequence goes on from NC_091565.1 coordinate 37,372,276, forward strand.
CCAACTCCCAACCTACCCAAACCCACCCTACCCACCTCCCACCACATCCCTACCCACCCTTACCCACCTCCCAACCCACCCCTACCCACCTCCCAACCTACCCCTCCCTCCCCTACCCCCCACTTCCCTACTCACCACCTCCCAACCCGCCCCTACCCTCCACCTCCCAACCCACCCCTACCCACCACTTCCCAACCCCACCCCTACCCACCACCTCCCAACCCACCCTTACCCACCTCCCACCTCCCAACCCACCCTTACCCCCCACCTCCCAACCCACCCCTAGCCACCACTTCCCTACCCACGCCAACCCACTTCTCCCTACCCACCCCTACCCACCCACCTCCCAACCCACCCCTACCCACCTCCCAACCCAACCCTACCCACTTCCCTACCCCCCACCTCCCAACCCACCTCCCACCCCACCCCTAACCACCACCTCCCAACCCACCCCTACCCACCTCCCAACCCAACCCTACCCACTTCCCTACCCCCCACCTCCCAACCCACCTCCCAACCCACCCCTAACCACCACCTCCCAACCCACCCTCAACCCACCTCCCAACCCACTACCCACCCCTAACTACCTCTCATCCCACCCCAACCCACCACCTCCCACCCCACCCCAACCCCCCCCTACCCACCTCCCACCCACCACCCCAACCCCCACCTCCCAACCCACCACCTCCTAATCCACCCCTACCCCCCATCTCCCAACCCACCCCAACCCACCACCTCCCACCTCACCCCTACCCACCCTTACCCACCTCCTAACCCACCCCTACCCACCACCTCCCAACCCACCACCTCCCACCCCGCCCCTACCCCCCACCCTCCCAACCCCACCCCTACCCACCACCTCCCAACCCCACCCCTACCCACCACCTCCCAACCCACCCCTACCCACCACCTCCCAACCCACCCCTATACCCCACCTCCCACCCCACCCCTACCCACCACCTCCCAACCCACCCCAACCCACCCTCACAGACATCTGGGCGGCGCGGTCACTCCTTTGAACGGGCGGCGAGGGTGATTATCGCGGGCGGTCGATATCGGCTGATAACACGAGGTCGAGGAGGAGAAGGAGGAGGAGGAGGGGGGAGGGGAGGAGGAGGAGGGGGGGAGGAGGGGGGGGGAGGAGGGGGGGGGGGGGGGGAAGGAGGATGGGAGGGGAGAGGGGAGAGGGGAAGGAAGAGGAGGAGGAGGAGAAGGAGGAGGAGGGAAGGGGGAGGGGTGGAGGAGGAGGAGGGAAGGTATAGGGGTGGAGAAGGGAGGAGGAGGGAGGGAGAAGGGAGGATAGAAGGAGGGGGAAGGGGAGGGGGTGGAGAAGGAGGGGGAGGAGGAAGAAGGAGGATAGAAGGAGGGGGAAGGAAGGGGAGGAGGAGGAGGGAAGGGGAGGGGGTGGAGAAGGAGAAGGAGGAGGAGGAGGAAAAGGGGAGGAGGAAGGTTGGAGAAGGAGGAGGAGGAGGGAAGGTGAGGGGGTGGAGAAGCAGAAGGAGGAAAGGAGGGGAAGGTGAGGGTGAAGGAGAGGAGACGGAGGAGAAGGAGGAGGGAAGGTGACGGGGTGGAGAAGCAGAAGGAGGAAGGGCTACAGCTGGGGAGGAAGAGGGGGGGGGGGGGTAGTTACCAAGGGACCTTTACCAAACGCCTATTTTTTACGTTTTTGTTTTTTTTTCTTCTTTCTTTCCTTCGTTCCTTCTTTCCTTCTTTTTTCTCTCTCTCTTTCTTTCTTTCTTTCGTTCTTTCTCTCTATTTTTCTGTCTTTCTTTCTTTCTCTCTCTCTCTCTTTCTTTCTTTCTTTCTTCCTTTCTTTCTCTCTCTCTCTTTTTCTTTCTTTCTTTCTTTCTTCCTTATCGTAATTGGACGAGTGGCGGCTGCTTATCATAATTTTCCTTTGCTTTTATTTTTACAGTGATTATTATTTTTACTAATTTCTTTTTTTTTCTCATTCTAAAGACAAGAATTCGCGTTTTCTTCTCTTCCACACCCCATCTTCCTCCTCATTCTCTTTTATACTCTTCTCTTTCTTCTTCTTACTCTTCTTAGTCTCCTACTACTACTTTTATTTTATTTACTTAACTGGCTTTCTTTTTTCTTCTTTATTTTCTTCTATTTCTTTTTTTTTCTTTACATTTTCTTTCTCCTTCTTCTCCTCCAGCTCCTCCTCCTCCTTCTCATCCTCAACTGTTGCCGCCACCTCTTCCTACTCCTCCTCCTCCCTCCTTCTCTTCCTCCTCTTCCTCCTCCTTCCCCTCCTACTCTTCTTCTTTTCTTATTATTATTATTATCATTATTATTATTATTATTTTCTTTTTCTTTCTTTTTCTTCTTCTTCTTCTTCTTCTTCTTCTTTTTCTTTTTCTTTTTCTTCTTCTTCTTCTTCTTCTTCTTCTTTTTCTTTTTCTTTTTCTTTTTCTTTTTCTTCTTCTTCTCCTTCCCCTTCTCCTTCCCCTTCTTCCTTCTCCTTCTCCTTCTTCCCCCTCCTCCTCCTCCTCCTCTTCCTTATACTATTTATTTCTCCTCTCCTCTTCTCCCTTCTTCCTTCTCCTCCTCCTCCCCCTCTTCCTTATACTATTTATTTCTCCTCTCCTCTTCTCCCTTCTTCCTCCTCCTCTTTTCTATCTAATTAAAAACGATGCGCAGACTCCAAAAACAAAGGTTAAATTTCACCAACAAGATTCGGATTCCTTTTCAATTATCTATTTCGTAATGTTTCCATCTCCTTTTCCGTTTTTATCGCATATTTATCATTTATTTATTATTGTTTATTTATTATATTATTTTTTATTTATTCTATTATTGTTTATTTAATTTATCATTGTTTATTTATTATATTATTTTTTATTTATTATATTATTTTTTATTCATTCTATTATTGTTTATTTATTATATTATTGTTTATTTATTATATTATTGTTTATTTATATTATTGTTTATTTATCATATTATTGTTTATTTATTATATTATTGTTTATTTATATTATTGTTTATTTATTATATTATTGTTTATTTATTATATTATTGTTTATTTATAATATTATTGTTTATTTATTATATTGTTTATTTAATATATCATTGTTTATTTATTGTATTATTGTTTATTTATTATATTATTGTTTATTTAATATATCGTTGTTTATTTATTATATTATTGTTTATTTATTATATTATTGTTTATTTATCATATTATTGTTTATTTATTATAATATTGTTTATTTATAATATTATTGTTTATTTATTATATTATTGTTTATATATTATATTATTGTTTATTTATTATATTATTGTTTATTTATTATATTATTGTTTATTTATTATATTATTGTTTATTTATAATATCATTGTTTATTTATTATATTAGTGTTTATTTAATATATCATTGTTTTTTTATTATATTATTGTTTATTTATTATATTATTGTTTATTTATTATATTATTGTTTATTTATAATATTATTGTTTATTTATTATATTATTGTTTATTTATTATATTATTGTTTATTTATTATATTATTGTTTATTTATTATATTATTGTTTATTTATTATATTATTGTTTATTTATTATATTATTGTTTATTTATTATATTATTGTTTATTTATTATATTATTGTTTATTAATTATATTATTGTTTATTTATTATATTATTGTTTATTTATTTATTATCGTTTATCTATTATATTATTGTTTATTTATCATATTATTGTTTATCTATTATATTATTGTTTATCTATTATATTATTGTTCATTTATTATATTATTGTTTATTTATTATATTATTGTTTATCTATAATATTATTGTTTATTTATTATATTATTGTTTATTTATTATATTATCGTTTATTTATCATATCATTGTTTATTATATTATTGTTTATTTATTATATTATTGTTTATTTATAATATCATTGTTTATTTATTATAATATTGTTTATTTATTATATTATTGTTTATTTATAATATCATTGTTTATTTATTATATTATTGTTTATTTAACATTATTGTTTATTTATTATATTATTGTTTATTTATTATATTATTGTTTATTTATAATATCATTGTTTATTTATCATATTATTGTTTATTTATTGTATTATTGTTTATTTATTATATTATTGTTTATTTATTATATTATTGTTTATTTATCATATTGTTTATTTATTATATTATTGTTTATTTATTATATTATTGTTTATTTATTATATTATTGTTTATCTATTATATTATTGTTTATTTATTATATTATTGTTTATTTATTATATTATTGTTTATTTATCATATTATTGTTTATTTATTATATTATTGTTTACTTACTATATTATTGTTAATTTATTATATTATTGTTTATTTATTATATTATTGTTTATTTATCATATCATTGTTTATTTATTATTGTTTATCTATGATATTATTGTTTATTTATTATATCATTGTTTATTTATTATATTATTGTTTATTTATTATATTATTGTTTATTTATTATATTACTGTTATTCATTATATTATTGTTTATTTATTATATTATTGTTTATTTATTATATTATTGTTTATTTATATTATTGTTTATTTATCATATTATTGTTTATTTATTATATTATTGTTTATTTATTATATTATTGTTTATTTATAATATTATTGTTTATTTATTATATTATTGTTTATTTATTATATTATTGTTTATTTATTATATTATTGTTTATTTATCATATTATTGTTTATTTATTATATTATTGTTTATTTATTATATTATTGTTTATTTATTACATTATTGTTTATTCATTATATTATTGTTTATTTATTATATTATTGTTTATTTAATATATCATTGTTTATTTATTATATTATTGTTTATTTATTATATTATTGTTTATTATCACCCTATTTATTATAGTTTTTATTGAATATTTATTGCGATGGGCCTGAATTTCCTGCTAAACTGGGTGGTGCCTAATCAGCTGGCTAAGACCTATATATCTATTGATATAGATGATATTCTGACCTATATCTATTGGATAGTATTTAGGTCATTGGGATATTAGCCTGTCGTGTCTAAGTTACACAGGGCTTGGTATC
>NC_091565.1:37402349-37404849 GCF_042767895.1 Penaeus vannamei
TGGGAGAGAGAGAGAGAGAGAGAGAGAAAGAGAGAAAGAGAGACAGGCAGACAGACAGAGAGAGGAAAGGATGGGAGAGAGAGTGTGTGTGTGAGAGTGAGAGAGAGAGAAAAAAAAAGAAAGAGAGAGAGAGAGAAAGAAAGAAAGAGAGAGAAAGAGGGAGAGAGAGAACAGCAGCAGCAGATGTTTGTTTAAAATGTTGTATATGAGGCTATAATCCTGGTCAGCTGTGCGCGAGACAAACAACCTTATATAAATTTTAAAATAGTAATAATAACCGCATTAATGATTATTACCATAGTAATAATAATTACAATAATGATAAGGATAATAATGATAATGATGATAATAACAATAACAAAAATGATAACCACAATAACAATGATAATAATAATAATAATAATAATAATAATAATAATAATAATAATAATAATAATAATAATAATAATAATAATAATAATAATAATAGCAATGATAATAACAATAATGATAATAATGATAATAATAATAATAATAATAATAATGATAATAATAATAATAAAAATAATAATAAAGATAATGATAATAATAACAATAACAATGATATCAATGACGATCACAAAAATAATGATAATAATAATGATAATAATGATACCAAAACCAACAACAACAACAACAAAATAATAACAGAAATCATAATATAAAAAAACACATAAAAGAGAAAATAGGATATTGCAGACGACGCAATCATCATCCTTTTGGGGATAACACGTTTGCACAAGTTTGCAAGCGATGCTGCTGCTCGCCTCCGAGGCCCCATCAGCTGAGTGAAGCGGTCATTTCCGGTTCTTTCTCTCCCAGCTGACCTTCCTTTTGTTGTCATTTTGAGGTCTTCTGCGGTCAGGTTGTGTTGCCTATTTGTGATAAGAAGGTTGTTATTTTTTTATGTTTATATCGGGTGGTTTAAATGGTTGATGGTGATGATTATTTTGATAGCTTTTTGTTTTGTTTTGATTTATTATTTAGAAAATTTATGAGTCGATTGAATTTTTTTTTATCCCCATATTTTCCATGTTGATTTTAATTGACCTTTTAGTTAACTGACGATTTATAATTTACCAACTGAACCTATATACAACAGATTTAACGCAAACGATACATTGCACGTTTTATTTATTACCAGTCATTCTCTAGGGAAAAAGCTTGATACGAAAAAGGCAAAGAACAAGTAAATGAAAGATAAAAAAAGACAGAAGGAATAAAACAATAGTATAAAACAACACAAAGAAATAAGCAAGCCACATAACCACACCATTAAGGGAAACGCACACATACACACATACACGCACGCTCACACACACACACACACATACACATACACACACACACACACACACACACACACACACACACACACAGGGATACGGAAAAGAGGGGGAGAGAATGGGTAATAGAATGGGTAATAATAATGATAATAATGATAATAATAATAATAATAATAATAATAATAATAATAATAATAACAATGATAACAATAATATGAATCATAATAATGATAAAATACAACAATAGTGATAAAACAATGAAAATGACATCAATAATAACAACAATAACAATAAGAATAAAACCGGTGAAAATAACGCTGATGATAATGACTATGAAAAAAATAACCCACAACCCGCCCGCAGCAAAACCTTCTACAAAACTCAAACGACAGATGAAATCCACTTGAATCTCCTAATAAGGGATGACCGCGTAAACGCACCATAAAAGGAAGCTCCAACATGAATGAAACATGTTGCCGGATCACGCGCGTCTGGCAGCACGAAAGCATGTAGGTAGTAGCAGCATAGCCAGCTCGATAGCCTTAAAAATTGGGATCTGCTCAGGAATCCTTGAAGATTTTGGGTGAACATGTTTCAGTCTTGTCGGGTTTTCCTTAAGCATTGAGTGGATACCTCTTTTCCTTGTCTATTCTCTCTCTCTCTATCTATCTATCTATCTCTCTCTCTCTCTGTCTGTCTCTCTCTCTCTCTCTCTCTCTCTCTCTCTCTCTCTCTCTTTCTCTCTCTCACATTCTCTCTCTCTCTCTCTCTCACATTCTCTCTCTCTCTCTCTCTCTCTCTCTCTCTCTCTGTCTCTCTCTCTCTCTCTCTCTCTCTCTCTCTCTCTCTCTCTCTCTCTCTCTCTCTTTCTTTCTCTCTCTCTCTCTCTATCTCTCTCTCTCTCGCTTTCGTGGGGGTTGTCTTCATTATCTTATATAAGAAATATTCAAAACAAATACATTCAAAATGAAATTAAAGGAACATCTATTAAATCACCAATGACAGCAGGTTTCTAAATATAAAAATAGAAAAGATTTATATGTACTACCATTGATTCTATGTTTAACTTACAGTTATTTGTACTGTAATATCACTGTGTGTATCATAAGAATAATCATTGTAACAAATGGAATAAAGTATTTTGAATTTGAGTTTGAATTGAATTTCTTGTTCTTTTCCTCATTCTCCTTTTGTCT
>NC_091565.1:37427349-37439849 GCF_042767895.1 Penaeus vannamei
GGACCTCACCTGATCTCCCAGCTTCAGGAGGGTACACCTGCTGCCGATATCCAAGGGGTTAAGTATAAATCGATTTGCATGGATAATTAGCGAACCGAGAGACGATTTTGGCATCTCAGGCTCTTTTGTGTGTTTTGGTTTGGATTCTGTGGGGGTGAAAACGGGATATAAGTAAGAAATATATAAAAATAAACAGATAAAAAAAGAAAGAAGGAAAAATTTATTACTTTGCAATATACTTTATATCCATGGGGTGAAAACGTGATATAAGTTACAAACAGCAAAAAAAGTAAGAGAGAAAAATGGATTATTTTGCAATATACTTTATATTCACGGAGCGAAAATGTGATATAAACAGCAAACAGCAAAAAAAAAGAAAGAAAAAAATATTACTTTGCAATATGCTTTATATCCACGGGGCGAAAACGTGATACAAATATATAACAGCTATATAACATAAAAATATATAATATAATATATAATATAACAGCTCCATAGAAAGAAAGAAAAAACAATTGATTCCTTTGCAATATACTTTATATATCCACGGGGCGAAAACGTAATATAGATAGCCATCAACTCAAAAAAACAACAAAAAAACAAAAAACAAAAACAAAATCGATCACTTTGCAATATCCTTCATATCCACATATATCCACATATCCCTTCCTGTTCGTCCTGCGCCCTCTCCTCCGTCGCCTCTGAACCCTTTCCCTCATCTCCCTTTCTTTTTTCTCCCTATTCCCCTTCCTGTTCGTCCTGCGCCCTCTCTCCGTCGCCTCTGAACCCTTTCCCTCATCTCCCTTTCTTTCTTCTCCCTATTCCCCTTCCTGTTCGTCCTGCGCCCTCTCTCCGTCGCCTCTGAACCCTTTCCCTCATCTCCCTTTCTTTCTTCTCCCTATTCCCCTTCCTGTTCGTCCTGCGCCCTCTCCTCCGTCGCCTCTGAACCCTTTCCCTCATCTCCCTTTCTTTCTTCTCCCTATTCCCCTTCCTGTTCGTCCTGCGCCCTCTCCTCCGTCGCCTCTGAACCCTTTCCCTCATCTCCCTTTCTTTTTTCTCCCTATTCCCCTTCCTGTTCGTCCTGCGCCCTCTCTCCGTCGCCTCTGAAACCTTTCCCTCATCTCCCTTTCTTTTTTCTCCCTATTCCCCTTCCTGTTCGTCCTGCCCCCTCTCTCCGTCGCCTCTGATCCCTTTCCCTCCTCTCCCTTTCTTTCTTCTCCCTATTCCCCTTCCTGTTCGTCCTGCGCCCCCTCTCCGTCGCCTCTGAACCCTTTCCCTCATCTCCCTTTCTTTTTTCTCCCTATTCCCCTTCCTGTTCGTCCTGCGCCCTCTCTCCGTCGCCTCTGAACCCTTTCCCTCATCTCCCTTTCTTTCTTCTCCCTATTCCCCTTCCTGTTCGTCCTGCGCCCTCTCTCCGTCGCCTCTGCACCCTTTCCCTCATCTCCCTTTCTTTCTTCTCCCTATTCCCCTTCCTGTTCGTCCTGCGCCCTCTCCTCCGTCGCCTCTGAACCCTTTCCCTCATCTCCCTTTCTTTTTTCTCCCTATTCCCCTTCCTGTTCGTCCTGCGCCCTCTCCTCCGTCGCCTCTGAACCCTTTCCCTCATCTCCCTTTCTTTTTTCTCCCTATTCCCCTTCCTGTTCGTCCTGCGCCCTCTCTCTCCGTCGCCTCTGAACCCTTTCCCTCATCTCCCTTTCTTTCTTCTCCCTCTTCCCCTTCCTGTTCGCCCTCTCTCCGTCCCCTCTGAACCCTTTCCCTCATCTCCCTTTCTTTCTTCTCCCTATTCCCCTTCCTGTTCCCCCTGCGCCCTCTCTCCGTCGCCTCTGAACCCTTTCCGTCATCTCCCTTTCTTTCTTCTCCCTATTCCCCTTCCTGTTCGCCCTGCGCCCTCTCTCCGTCGCCTCTGAACCCTTTCCCTCATCTCCCTTTCTTTTTTTCTCGCTATTCCCCTTCCTGTTCGTCCTGCGCCCTCTCTCCGTCGCCTCTGAACCCTTTCCCTCATCTCCCTTTCTTTCTTCTCCCTATTCCCCTTCCTGTTCGTCCTGCGCCCTCTCTCCGTCGCCTCTGAACCCTTTCCCTCCTCTCCCTTTCTTTCTTCTCCCTATTCCCCTTCCTGTTCGTCCTGCGCCCTCTCTCCGTCTCCTCTGAACCCTTTCCCTCATCTCCCTTTCTTTCTTCTCCCTATTCCCCTTCCTGTTCGTCCTGCGCCCTCTCTCCGTCTCCTCTGAACCCTTTCCCTCATCTCCCTTTCTTTCTTCTCCCTATTCCCCTTCCTGTTCGTCCTGCGCCCTCTCTCCGTCGCCTCTGAACCCTTTCCCTCCTCTCCCTTTCTTTCTTCTCCCTATTCCCCTTCCTGTTCGTCCTGCGCCCTCTCTCCGTCGCCTCTAAACCCTTTCCCTCATCTCCCTTTCTTTTTTCTCCCTATTCCCCTTCCTGTTCGTCCTGCGCCCTCTCTCCGTCGCCTCTGAACCCTTTCCCTCATCTCCCTTTCTTTCTTCTCCCTATTCCCCTTCCTGTTCGTCCTGCGCCCTCTCTCCGTCGCCTCTGAACCCTTTCCCTCATCTACCTTTCTTTTTTCTCTCTATTCCCCTTTCTGTTCGTCCTGCGCCCTCTCTCCGTCGCCTCTTCCCCCTTTCCCTCATCTCCCTTTCCTCTTTCTCCCTATTCCCCTTCCTGTTCGTCCTGCGCCCTCTCCTCCGTCGCCTCTGAACCCTTTCCCTCATCTCCCTTTCTTTTTTCTCCCTATTCCCCTTCCTGTTCGTCCTGCGCCCTCTCTCCGTCGTCTCTGAACCCTTTCCCTCATCTCCCTTTCTTTTTTCTCCCTATTCCCCTTCCTGTTCGTCCTGCGCCCTCTCTCCGTCGTCTCTGAACCCTTTCCCTCATCTCCCTTTCTTTTTTCTCCCTATTCCCCTTCCTGTTCGTCCTGCGCCCTCTCTCCGTCGCCTCTGAACCCTTTCCCTCATCTCCCTTTCTTTTTTCTCCCTATTCCCCTTCCTGTTCGTCCTGCGCCCTCTCTCCGTCGTCTCTGAACCCTTTCCCTCATCTCCCTTTCTTTTTTCTCCCTATTCCCCTTCCTGTTCGTCCTGCGCCCTCTCTCCGTCGCCTCTGAACCCTTTCCCTCCTCTCCCTTTCTTTTTTCTCCCTATTCCCCTTCCTGTTCGTCCTGCGCCCTCTCTCCGTCGCCTCTGAACCCTTTCCCTCCTCTCCCTTTCTTTTTTCTCCCTATTCCCCTTCCTGTTCGTCCTGCGCCCTCTCTCCGTCGCCTCTGAACCCTTTCCCTCATCTCCCTTTCTTTCTTCTCCCTATTCCCCTTCCTGTTCGTCCTGCGCCCTCTCTCCGTCGCCTCTGAACCCTTTCCCTCCTCTCCCTTTCTTTTTTCTCCCTATTCCCCTTCCTGTTCGTCCTGCGCCCTCTCTCCGTCGCCTCTGAACCCTTTCCCTCATCTCCCTTTCTTTCTTCTCCCTATTCCCCTTCCTGTTCGTCCTGCGCCCTCTCCTCCGTCGCCTCTGTACCCTTTCCCTCGTCTCCCTTTCTTTCTTCTCCCTATTCCCCTTCCTGTTCGTCCAGCGCCCTCTCTCGGTCGCCACAGATCCCTTTCCCTCATCTCCCTTTCTTTCTTCTCCCTATTCCCCTTCCTGTTCGTCCTGCGCCCTCTCTCCGTCGACTCTGAACCCTTTCCCTCATCTCCCTTTCTTTTTTCTCCCTATTCCCCTTCCTGTTCGCCCTGCGCGCTCTCCTCCGTCGCCTCTGCACCCTTTCCCTCGTCTCCCTTTCTTTTTTCTCCCTCTTCCCCTTCCTGTTCGTCCTGCGCCCTCTCCTCCGTCGCCTCTGAACCCTTTCCCTCGTCTCCCTTTCTTTTTTCTCCCTCCTCCCCTTCCTGTTCGTCCTGCGCCCTCTCCTCCGTCGCCTCTGAACTCTTTCCCTCGTCTCCCTTTCTTTTTTCTCCCTATTCCCCTTCCTGTTCGTCCTGCGCCCTCTCCTCCGTCGCCTCTGAACCCTTTCCCTCGTCTCCCTTTCTTTTTTCTCCCTCTTCCCCTTCCTGTTCGTCCTGCGCCCTCTCTCCGTCGCCTCTGAACCCTTTCCCTCGTCTCCCTTTCTTTTTTCTCCCTATTCCCCTTCCTGTTCGTCCTGCGCCCTCTCCTCCGTCGCCTCTGAACCCTTTCCCTCGTCTCCCTTTCTTTTTTCTCCCTCTTCCCCTTCCTGTTCGTCCTGCGCCCTCTCTCCGTCGCCTCTGAACCCTTTCCCTCGTCTCCCTTTCTTTTTTCTCCCTCTTCCCCTTCCTGTTCGTCCTGCGCCCTCTCCTCCGTCGCCTCTGAACCCTTTCCCTCGTCTCCCTTTCTTTTTTCTCCCTATTCCCCTTCCTGTTCGTCCTGCGCCCTCTCCTCCGTCGCCTCTGAACCCTTTCCCTCGTCTCCCTTTCTTTTTTCTCCCTCTTCCCCTTCCTGTTCGTCCTGCGCCCTCTCTCCGTCGCCTCTGAACCCTTTCCCTCATCTCCCTTTCTTTCTTCTCCCTATTCCCCTTCCTGTTCGCCCTGCGCCCTCTCTCCGTCGCCTCTGAACCCTTTCCCTCATCTCCCTTTCTTTTTTCTCCCTATTCCCCTTCCTGTTCGTCCTGCGCCCTCTCCTCCGTCGCCTCTGTACCCTTTCCCTCCTCTCCCTTTCTTTTTTCTCCCTATTCCCCTTCCTGTTCGTCCTGCGCCCTCTCCTCCGTCGCCTCTGAACCCTTTCCCTCATCTCCCTTTCTTTTTTCTCCCTATTCCCCTTCCTGTTCGTCCTGCGCCCTCTCTCCGTCGCCTCTGCACCCTTTCCCTGATCTCCCTTTCTTTCTTCTCCCTATTCCCCTTCCTGTTCGTCCTGCGCCCTCTCTCCGTCGCCTCTGAACCCTTTCCCTCATCTCCCTTTCTTTCTTCTCCCTATTCCCCTTCCTGTTCGTCCTGCGCCCTCTCTCCGTCGCCTCTGAACCCTTTCCCTCATCTCACTTTCTTTCTTCTCGCTATTCCCCTTCCTGTTCGTCCTGCGCCTTCTCCTCCGGTGCCTCTGATCCCTTTCCCTCATCTCCCTTTCTTTCTTCTCCCTATTCCCCTTCCTGTTCGTCCTGCGCCCTCTCTCCGTCGCCTCTGAACCCTTTCCCTCATCTCACTTTCTTTCTTCTCCCTATTCCCCTTCCTGTTCGTCCTGCGCCTTCTCCTCCGTTGACTCTGATCCCTTTCCCTGATCTCCCTTTCTTTCTTCTCCCTATTCCCCTTCCTGTTCGTCCTGCGTCCTCTCTCCGTCGCCTCTGAACCCTTTCCCTCATCTCCCTTTCTTTCTTCTCCCTATTCCCCTTCCTGTTCGTCCTGCGCCCTCTCTCCGTCTCCTCTGTACCCTTTCCCTCCTCCCCCTTTCTTTCTTCTCCCTATTCCCCTTCCTGTTCGTCCTGCGCCCTCTCTCCGTCGCCTCTGAACCCTTTCCCTCATCTCCCTTTCTTTCTTCTCCCTATTCCCCTTGCTCTTCGTCCTGCGCCCTCTCCTCCGTCGCCTCTGTACCCTTTCACTCCTCTCCCTTTCTTTTTTCTCACTATTCCCTTTCCTGTTCGTCCTGCGCCCTCTCTCCGTCGCCTCTGAACCCTTTCCCTCATCTCCCTTTCTTTCTTCTCCCTATTCCCCTTCCTGTTCGTCCTGCGCCCTCTCCTCCGTCGCCTCTGAACCCTTTCCCTCATCTCCCTTTCTTTCTTCTCCCTATTCCCCTTCCTGTTCGTCCTGCGCCCTCTATCCGTCGCCTCTGAACCCTTTCCCTCATCTCCCTTTCTTTTTTCTCCCTATTCCCCTTCCTGTTCGTCCTGCGCCCTCTCTCCGTCGCCTCTGAACCCTTTCCCTCATCTCCCTTTCTTTTTTCTCCCTATTCCCCTTCCTGTTCGTCCTGCGCCCTCTATCCGTCGCCTCTGAACCTTTTCCCTCATCTCCCTTTCTTTTTTCTCCCTATTCCCCTTCCTGTTCGTCCTGCGCCCTCTCCTCCGTCGCCTCTGAACCCTTTCCCTGATCTCCCTTTCTTTTTTCATTATTCCCCTTCCTGTTCGTCCTGCGCCCTCTCTCCGTCGCCTCTGAACCCTTTCCCTCTTCTCCCTTTCTTTCTTCTCCCTGTTCCCCCTCCTGTTCGTCCTGCGCCCTCTCCTCCGTCGCCTCTGAACCCTTTCCCTCATCTCCCTTTCTTTCTTCTCCCTATTCCCCTTCCTGTTCGTCCTGCGCCCTCTCTCCGTCGCCTCTGAACCCTTTCCCTCATCTCCCTTTCTTTCTTCTCCCTATTCCCGTTCCTCTTCGTCCTTCGCCCTCTCTCCGTCGCCTCTGAACCCTTTCCCTCCTCTCCCTTTCTTTTTTCTCCCTATTCCCCTTCCTGTTCGTCCTGCGCGCCTCTCTTCGTCGCCTCTGAACCCTTTCCCTCATCTCCCTTTCTTTCTTCTCCCTATTCCCCTTCCTGTTCTTCCTGTGCCCTCGCTCCGTCGCCTCTGAACCCTTTCCCTCATCTCCCTTTCTTTCTTCTCCCTATTCCCCTTCCTGTTCGTCCTGCGCCCTCTCTCCGTCGCCTCTGAACCCTTTCCCTCATCTCCCTTTCTTTTTTCTCCCTATTCCCCTTCCTGTTCGTCCTGCGCCCTCTCTCCGTCGCCTCTAAACCCTTTCCCTCATCTCCCTTTCTTTTTTCTCCCTATTCCCCTTCCTGTTCGTCCTGCGCGCCTCTCTTCGTCGCCTCTGAACCCTTTCCCTCATCTCCCTTTCTTTCTTCTCCCTATTCCCCTTCCTGTTCTTCCTGTGCCCTCTCTCCGTCGCCTCTGAACCCTTTCCCTCATCTCCCTTTCTTTCTTCTCCCTATTCCCCTTCCTGTTCGTCCTGCGCCCTCTCCTCCGTCGCCTCTGAACCCTTTCCCTCCTCTCCCTTTCTTTCTTCTCCCTATTCCCCTTGCTGTTCGTCCTGCGCTCTGTCTGTGGCCTCTGAACCCTTTCCCTCATCTCCCTTTCTTTCTTCTCCCTATTCCCCTTCCTGTTCGTCCTGCGCCCTCTCCTCCGTCGCCTCTGAACCCTTTCCCTCATCTCCCTTTCTTTCTTCTCCCTATTCCCCTTCCTGTTCGTCCTGCGCCCTCTCCTCCGTCGCCTCTGAACCCTTTCCCTCATCTCCCTTTTTTTTTCTCCCTATTCCCCTTCCTGTTCGTCCTGCGCCCTCTCTCCGTCGCCTCTGAACCCTTTCCCTCATCTCCCTTTCTTTCTTCTCCCTATTCCCCTTCCTGTTCGTCCTGCGCCCTCTCCTCCGTCGCCTCTGAACCCTTTCCCTCATCTCCCTTTCTTTCTTCTCCCTATTCCCCTTCCTGTTCGTCCTGCGCCCTCTCCTCCGTCGCCTCTAATCCCTTTCTCTCATCTCCCTTTCTTTCTTCTCCCTATTCCCCTTCCTGTTCGTCCTGCGCCCTCTCCTCCGTCGCCTCTGAACCCTTTCCCTCATCTCCCTTTTTTTTTCTCCCTATTCCCCTTCCTGTTCGTCCTGCGCCCTCTCTCCGTCGCCTCTGAACCCTTTCCCTCCTCTCCCTTTCTTTTTTCTCCCTATTCCCCTTCCTGTTCGTCCTGCGCCCTCTCTCCGTCGCCTCTGAACCCTTTCCCTCATCTCCCTTTCTTTCTTCTCCCTATTCCCCTTCCTGTTCGTCCTGCGCCCTCTCCTCCGTCGCCTCTAATCCCTTTCTCTCATCTCCCTTTCTTTCTTCTCCCTATTCCCCTTCCTGTTCGTCCTGCGCCCACTCTCCGTCGCCTCTGAACCCTTTCCCTCATCTCCCTTTTTTTTTCTCCCTATTCCCCTTCCTGTTCGTCCTGCGCCCTCTCTCCGTCGCCTCTGAACCCTTTCCCTCATCTCCCTTTCTTTCTTCTCCCTATTCCCCTTCCTGTTCGTCCTGCGCCCTCTCTCCGTCGCCTCTGAACCCTTTCCCTCATCTCCCTTTCTTTCTTCTCCCTATTCCCCTTTCTGTTCGTCCTGCGCCCTCTCCTCCGTCGCCTCTGAACCCTTTCCCTCATCTCCCTTTCTTTCTTCTCCCTATTCCCCTTCCTGTTCGTCCTGCGCCCTCTCCTCCGTCGCCTCTAATCCCTTTCTCTCATCTCCCTTTCTTTCTTCTCCCTATTCCCCTTCCTGTTCGTCCTGCGCCCTCTCTCCGTCGCCTCTGAACCCTTTCCCTCATCTCCCTTTCTTTTTTCTCCCTATTCCCCTTCCTGTTCGTCCTGCGCCCTCTCTCCGTCGCCTCTGAACCCTTTCCCTCATCTCCCTTTCTTTCTTCTCCCTATTCCCCTTCCTGTTCGTCCTGCGCCCTCTCTCCGTCGCCTCTGAACCCTTTCCCTCATCTCCCTTTCTTTTTTTCTCCCTATTCCCCTTCCTGTTCGTCCTGCGCCCTCTCTCCGTCGCCTCTGAACCCTTTCCCTCATCTCCCTTTCTTTCTTCTCCCTATTCCCCTTCCTGTTCGCCCTGCGCCCTCTCTCCGTCGCCTCTGAACCCTTTCCCTCATCTCCCTTTCTTTCTTCTCCCTATTCCCCTTCCTGTCCGTCCTGCGCCCTCTCTCCGTCGCCTCTGAACCCTTTCCCTCATCTCCGTTTCTTTCTTCTCCCTATTCCCCTTCCTGTTCGTCCTGCGCCCTCTCCTCCGTCGCCTCTGAACCCTTTCCCTCATCTCCCTTTCTTTCTTCTCCCTATTCCCCTTCCTGTTCGTCCTGCGCCTTCTCCTCCGTTGCCTCTGATCCCTTTCCCTCATCTCCCTTTCTTTCTTCTCCCTATTCCCCTTCCTGTTCGTCCTGCGCCCTCTCTCCGTCTCCTCTGAACCCTTTCCCTCCTCTCCCTTTCTTTCTTCTCCCTATTCCCCTTCCTGTTCGTCCTGCGCCTTCTCCTCCGTTGCCTCTGATCCCTTTCCCTCATCTCCCTTTCTTTCTTCTCCCTATTCCCCTTCCTGTTCGTCCTGCGCCCTCTCTCCGTCTCCTCTGAACCCTTTCCCTCCTCTCCCTTTCTTTCTTCTCCCTATTCCCCTTCCTGTTCGTCCTGCGCCCTCTCTCCGTCGCCTCTGAACCCTTTCCCTCATCTCCCTTTCTTTCTTCTCCCTATTCCCCTTCCTGTTCGTCCTGCGCCCTCTCTCCGTCGCCTCTGAACCCTTTCCCTCATCTCCCTTTCTTTCTTCTCCCTATTACCCTTCCTGTTCGTCCTGCGCCCTCTCCTCCGTCGCCTCTGAACCCTTTCCCTCATCTCCCTTTCTTTCTTCTCCCTATTCCCCTTCCTGTTCGTCCTGCGCCTTCTCCTCCGTTGCCTCTGATCCCTTTCCCTCATCTCCCTTTCTTTCTTCTCCCTATTCCCCTTCCTGTTCGTCCTGCGCCCTCTCTCCGTCGCCTCTGAACCCTTTCCCTCATCTCACTTTCTTTCTTCTCCCTATTCCCCTTCCTGTTCGTCCTGCGCCTTCTCCTCCGTTGCCTCTGATCCCTTTCCCTCATCTCCCTTTCTTTCTTCTCCCTATTCCCCTTCCTGTTCGTCCTGCGCCCTCTCTCCGTCTCCTCTGAACCCTTTCCCTCCTCTCCCTTTCTTTCTTCTCCCTATTCCCCTTCCTGTTCGTCCTGCGCCCTCTCTCCGTCGCCTCTGAACCCTTTCCCTCATCTCCCTTTCTTTCTTATCCCTATTCCCCTTCCTGTTCGTCCTGCGCCCTCTCTCCGTCGCCTCTGAACCCTTTCCCTCATCTCCCCTTCTTTCTTCTCCCTATTCCCCTTCCTGTTCGTCCTGCGCCCTCTCCTCCCTCTCCTCTGATCCCTTTCCCTCATCTCCGTTTCTTTCTTCTCGCTGTTCCCGTTCCTGTCCCTCGTGCGCCCTCTGTCCGTCGCCTCTGAACCCTTTCCCTCATCTCCCTTTCTTTTTTCTCCCTATTCCCCTTCCTGTTCGTCCTGCGCCCTCTCCTCCGTCGCCTCTGATC
Source organism: Penaeus vannamei (assembly GCF_042767895.1). Taxonomy (NCBI): domain Eukaryota; kingdom Metazoa; phylum Arthropoda; class Malacostraca; order Decapoda; family Penaeidae; genus Penaeus; species Penaeus vannamei. Next base: position 37,437,287 of record NC_091565.1, read on the forward strand.
CCTTTCCCTCATCTCCCTTTCTTCTTTCTCCCTATTCCCCTTCCTATTCGTCCTGCGCCCTCTCTCCGTCGCCTCTGAACCCTTTCCCTCTTCTCACTTTCTTTTTTCTCCTTCTTCCCCTTCCTGTTCGTCCTGCGCCCTCTCTCCGTCGCCTCTGAACCCTTTCCCTCATCTCCCTTTCTTTTTTCTCCCTCTTCCCCTTTCTGTTCGTCCTGCGCCCTCTCTCCGTCACCTCTGAACCCTTTCCCTCATCTCCCTTTCTTTTTTTCTCCCTATTCCCCTTCCTGTTCGTCCTGCGCCCTCTCTCCGTCGCCTCTGAACCCTTTCCCTCATCTCCCTTTTTTTTTTTCTCCCTATTCCCCTTCCTGTTCGTCCTGCGCCCTCTCTCCGTCGCCTCTGAACCCTTTCCCTCATCTCCCTTTCTTTCTTCTCCCTATTCCCCTTCCTGTTCGTCCTGCGCCCTCTCTCCGTCGCCTCTGAAGGCTTTCCCTCATCTCCCTTTCTTTCTTCTCCCTATTCCCCTTCCTGTTCGTCCTGCGCCCTCTCTCCGTCCCCTCTGAACCCTTTCCCTCCTCTCCCTTTCTTTCTTCTCCCTATTCCCCTTCCTGTTCCTCCTGCGCCCTCTCTCCGTCGCCTCTGAACCGTTTCCCTCATCTCCCTTTCTTTCTTCTCCCTATTCCCCTTCCTGTTCGTCCTGCGCCCTCTCTCCGTCGCCTCTGGACCCTTTCCCTCCTCTCCCTTTCTTTCTTCTCCCTATTCCCCTTCCTGGTCGTCCTGCGCCCTCTCCTCCGTCGCCTCTGAACCCTTTCCCTCATCTCCCTTTCTTTCTTCTCCCTATTCCCCTTCCTATTCGTCCTCCGCCCTCTCACCCTCTCGCCTCTTCCCCCTTTCCCTCATCTCCCTTTCTTTCGTCTCCCTATTCCCCTTTCTGTTCGTCCTGCGCCCTCTCTCCGTCGCCTCTGAACCCTTTCCCTCATCTCCCTTTCTTTCTTCTCCCTATTCCCCTTCCTGTTCGTCCTGCGCCCTTTCCTCCGTCGCCTCTGAACCCTTTCCCTCATCTCCCTTTCTTTTTTCTCCCTATTCCCCTTCCTGTTCGTCCTGCGCCCTTTCCTCCGTCGCCTCTGAACCCTTTCCCTCATCTCCCTTTCTTTCTTCTCCCTATTCCCCTTCCTGTTCCCCTTCCTGTTCGTCCTGCGTCCTCATCTCCCTTTCTTTCTTCTCCCTATTCCCCTTCCTGTTCGTCCTGCGCCCTCTCTCCGTCGCCTCTGAACCCTTTCCCTCATCTCCCTTTCTTTCTTCTCCCTATTCCCCTTCCTGTTCGTCCTGCGCCCTCTCTCCGTCGCCTCTGAACCCTTTCCCTCATCTCCCTTTCTTTCTTCTCCCTATTCCCCTTCCTGTTCGTCCTGCGCCCTCTCTCCGTCGCCTCTGAACCCTTTCCATCATCTCCATTTCTTTTTTCTCCCTATTCCCCTTCCTGTTCGTCCTGCGCCCTCTCCTCCGTCGCCTCTGAACCCTTTCCCTCATCTCCCTTTCTTTCTTCTCCCTATTCCCCTTCCTGTTCGTCCTGCGCCCTCTCTCCGTCGCCTCTGAACCCTTTCCATCATCTCCATTTCTTTTTTCTCCCTATTCCCCTTCCTGTTCGTCCTGCGCCCTTTCCTCCGTCGCCTCTGAACCCTTTCCCTCATCTCCCTTTCTTTCTTCTCCCTATTCCCCTTCCTGTTGGTCCTGCGCCCTCTCTCCGTCGCCTCTGAACCCTTCCCCTCATCTCCCTTTCTTTTTTCTCCCTATTCCCCTTCCTGTTCGCCCTGCGCCCTCTCCTCCGTCGCCTCTGAACCCTTTCACTCGGATCTCGAATCGCAACAGAAGCATCTCGGAGAACAGCAGTCGAGAGGCATCAGAAGGAGGATGGCTCTATTTGCATGCCTGTCCCCGGCTCGCCACGACAGCCTCCATTACGCCCACGCCCGCGAAGGCAGCTTGGGGCGCACTGTGGCGGAGTCCCCGTGGGCGGAGCGGTAAGGAGGCGGGTTTTGGGGTCCTTGGGCGTGGGCGCTGGCTAGCCTGCAGGCGTCGAACGAGGAGGTTCTTCTTTCACTTTTTTATCCTATTTTCTTCTTTTTGTTTTGTTTTATTCGCCCTTTTCGTTCTCTTCTTCCTCTCCTCCGTCCTTCCTTCTTCCATCTTCCCTTCCTTCTTTCTTTCCTAATTTCTTATTTTTTTCCCGTCTCCCTTTTTCTCTTCTCTTTTGTTTTCCTTTCCTCCTGTTTCTCCTTTCCCTTCCTCTCTTCTCATCCCCTCTCCTCCCTCTTCTCTCTTCTCCCCTTACCCTCATCTTCCTTTCCCTCATCTCTCTTCTCATCCCCTCTTCTAACTCTTCCCCCTTCCCCTCATCTCCCTTTCTTTCTCCTCCCTCTTCCCCTCATCTCCCTTACCCTCACCCCCTCATTCCCCTTTCCCTCAACTCCCATACTTTCTTCTCCCTCTTCCCCTCATCTCCCTTCCCTTTATCTCCCTTACCCTCATCCCCTCTTTCCCTTTACCCTCATCTCTCTTTCTTCTCCCT
>NC_091565.1:37446245-37451245 GCF_042767895.1 Penaeus vannamei
TCTCTCTTTCATTAATATATTTTAGAAAAATGTGCCCCCAAAAAAAGGAAGAAAAGGGTTCTGACAAAAAAAAGAAAAAAAAAAAAAAAAATTAAGGAGGGCCGCTGCAATCTTCCTTCTGCCTGTTGCAGGAAGTTGTTTCCCGGATGCAACACTAAGTGGGCCGGGATGCGTTAGAAATGTTCCTGCCTTTTCTTGCAACATCTCTACTATATTTTTTACTCTTTATTCAGTCTCATTTTATCTTTATCTTTATTTTTATTTTTATTTTCATCTTTATTTTTATCTCTTTTTAATCTTTTTCTATCTATTTTTATTTTTCTTGCAACATCTTTACTATATTTTTTACTCTTTATTCAATCTCATTTTATCTTTATCTTTGTCTTAATCTTTATTTTTATCTTTATTTTTATATCTTGTTACTCTTTTTCTATCTTTTTTTTCCTTTGTTCTATCTCTATTTTTTTCTTATTCTTCTTTTCCTTGCGCGTAAATTTGCTTATATATATTTTACATGAAAGACGGTAAAAAAAATGTTCAATTTTTAAATACGTGTTTGAGTCTGGCTAATTTGTTCTGTGTGTGTGTGCTTGTGTGTGTGTTTGTGTCTATGAGTGTGTGGACGGGGGGTGTTTGTGTGTTTGTATTTGTGTGTGTGTGTGTGTGTGTGTGTGTTTGTGTGTGTGTGTGTGTGTGTGTCTGTGTTTGTGTGTGTGTGGGAGGGGGTGATTTTGGGGGAAGGGTGTGTTTGAATGTATATGTTTGAGGCGGGGGGGGTGAATGACGTCATAAAAGCTAGCCAATTAGGATACTTTCTGCCTTACCAAGTATAGTTATATGGAGTATCATTTTCATATTCAAAAATATATTTTGTAAAACTATTTTATTTTTTCTGTTGTTGTCGTTGTTACCTAAAAGCTTTTCATATCATAAGCAGCTTTTAGAAAACCTAGAAAAGAAATAATTTTCTTCCTGTCTGCCTACCTTGCTCGGGGAAACAGATACTAAGAAAAAGAAGAAGAAATAGAAGAAAAAGAAGAAGAAAAGGGGGGGGAAAAGGGGAAGGGGAAGGGGGAAAAAGGGGAGGAGGGGGAGGGGGGGAAAAAAAAAAAAGAAAAAAAAAGAAAGAAAGAAAAAAAAAAGAAAAAAAAAAAAAAAAAGAAGGAAAAAAGGGGAAAAAAAGAAGAAGAAGAAAAAAAAAGAAAAAAAAAAAAAAAAAAAAAAAAAAAAGGTATTAAAAGGGTCAACTTCCCCTTTTTCCCTTCACACCCTGAATCCCCTATTAAAATTCTTCTTCTCTACTTCTTTTTCTTTTCCTTCTATCGTTTCGTAACCCCCTTTTTTTTCCCCCTTTTTCCTTTTTTATTCCTTATTTATTTTTCCTTTTTTTTTTTTTTTTTCTTTTATTTTTCTTTTTTTTTTCCTTTTTCCCCTTATATTCCATTCATTTTTTGTTTCCCCCCTTTTTTCTCTTTATCTTCTTTCCTTCTTCTCCTTTAATCTCCCTTCTCCTTCTCTCCATTTTCTCTTCCTCTCCTCCTTCCTCTTCCTTCTTTCTTCCCTTCTAATCTCCCTTCTCCTTCTCTCCATTTTTCTCTTTCTCTCTTCCTTCCTCTTCCTTTATTTCCCTTCTCCTCTCCTTTATCTCCTCACTTTCCCTTCACCATTCCTCTACTTTTTCCTTTATATTTTTTTGTCCCCTTTGTGTTCTTCCCTCTCCCCCTTTTTGCCCGTATCTCCTTTTTTTCCTTTTTTTTCTCCTCTTTTTTATTCTTTTTCCCTTCTTTTCTCTCTTTCACCCTTTCTTTTTCCCCTTTCTTTTTTTTCCTCAAATTCCTGTTCCCTTTCCTTTACTTTTTTCCCCCTTTTCTTCATTTCTTTTTATCTCTCTCTCATCCTTCCTTTTCCCTTCTCTTTCTCTCTCTTTCATCATTCCTTTGCCCTTGCCTTTACCTCCCCTTCGTTTCCCCTTTATAATTGCCTTCCCTTCATCCCTTCGTCTCCCTAGATTTTCCATTTCCAAGAGGGCGATTTTTTTCTTTATCTATTTTGTTTGTTTTGTCTCTTCTTCCTTTTTAAGAAAACCAGAAGCGACATCGTAGGGTAACCCCCCTTCCCCTTTTTCCTTTCCTTCCTTCCTTATTCCCTTGATCCTTCGCGCCTCCCCCCCCTCCCCTGCTACGACTCCTACCCCCTACCTTCTCACCCCCCCCCCCCAGTCTTTCCTCTCTCTTCATCCTTGGTTTCTCTGTCTCTTTTACTCTTTTTCCTTTCTCCTTCACATTCCTATGTCGTATGCCCCGCCCCTCTCTTCATTCTTAACTCTTCTATCTTTCTCTTCTCTTCCTTATTCACTTTTCCTTCGCTTTTTCCCCGCTTTCTTTTTCTCCTTTCTCTCCCTTGCGTCCCCTCGTCCCATCCCTTCTCCTTTTCCCCCTTTTTTTTCTCCCCCTTTCTCCTTCCTTCCCCCTTTTTTTTTCCTCTTTCCTCTCCTCTCTCTCCTTCACTCCCCCCTTTTATCCTTTCCTTCCCTTTTTTTCCCCCCCCCCCTTTTCCCCGCATCTTCCCCTATTCCCCCGCCCTTTCCCCCCCCCACCCCCTCCCCACCGTAAAGGGCAAAGGGGGTACGCGGGATTTTCCCTTTTGGGGGGGGATTTCCCTTTTAAAGGGGGGGGGGGGGGGAAAGGGGGGGGGAAAAGGGGGAAAAAGGGGGGAAAGGAGGCTTGAAGAAAACATCGTGCTCTTTCTTTTTTTTCTTTTTTTTCTTTTTTTTTTTTTTATTACCTTCGGAAACAATTTTACCCCAAACTCTCTCCCCCTTTTTTTTTTTTTTTTTTTTTTTTTTTTTCTCTTCCTTTTTTTCCCCCCCTTTTTTTTTTATCCCTTTTTCTCTCCCTTTTTTTTTTCTTTTTTTCTCCTTTTTTTTTTTTTCTTATTTTCCTCTTCTTTTTTTTTTTTCTTTTTTTTTTTTCCCCCCTTTTTCTTTTTTTTTTTAATTTTAAAGCATCTGGCTTTAATTGGGGAAAAAAACTAAAAAAAAAAATTAACCCCTTGGTGTTCTGGTTTTTCATGGGGGAATGGCTTTGGCTTTACGTTGTCTGTGTTTTCTGTTTTCTGTTTATTTTTGTGTGTTTTTTTGGTGTTTGGTTTTGTGTTTTCTGTTTATTTTTTGTGTTTTTTTGGTGTTTGGTTTTGTGTTTTCTGTTGATCTCTGTGTTTGTTTTCTGTTGTTTGGTTTTGTGTTTTCTGTTTATCCTTGTGTGTTTTTTGTTGTCTGTGTTTTGTGTTTTCTGTTGATCTTTGTGTTTATTTTCTGTTGTTTGGTTTTATGTTTTTTTTTTTTTTTTTTTTTGTTGTTTGTTTTTGTGTTTTTGTTTTTTTTTGTGTTTTTGGTGTTTGGTTTTTTGTTTTTTTTTTGGGTTCTTTGTGTTTGTTTGTTTGTTTGGTTTTGTTTTTTTTTTTTTTTTCTTTTTTTTTTTTGTCTTCTTTGTTTCTGTTTTTTGTTCTTGTTGATTTTTTTTTCTGTTGTTGTTTTGTGTTTCAATTTATCGGTGTTTTTTCTTTTTGTTTTGTGTCTTCTTTTACGTTGTGTTTTTTTTTTTTTTTGGGGGTATTTCTGTTGTTCTTTTTTTACGTTTTCCGGTTGGGTGCCGGTTAGGGATTCACGTTTTTTGGGCTTTTTGGTTTTTTTCTTTCTTTGGCCCTTTCTTTTTTTTTTTTTTATTTTTTTTTTTTGGGGGGGTCTTCTGGTTGACGGTTTTTTTTTTCCCCTTTGGTTGTTTTCTAGGTTTTATGTGTAATTGGATACCTTCTTGTTTTGTTGTCTAATTGGTTGTTTTCTTGGTTTTATTTTTAATTCGTTGCCTTCTCGGTTTGTTGCTTAACTGGTTGCCTGCTTGGTTTATTTTTTTAAATTTGGGTTTTCCCTATTTTTTTTTTTTTGGGCTAAGGTCCCCCCTTTATTGGCCAACTTTTTCTGCAGGGATTCCCGTGTTTTTAAGCTTTTTTGAGGGATAAAAGGGGGTTTGGGGTCCCCCTTCCCCCCAAATTTTTTAAAACACTTTTATTATGTTAAATTCACCCTTTTTTTCATTTAAATATTTTTTTTTTTTTTTTTTTTTTATTAATTTGTAAAACCCCCAAAAAAAAATAAAAATAAAAATTTTAATATTTTTTTTTAAAAAAAAATTTTAAAAAAAAAAATAAGGGTTTGATGTTTTAAATAATATTAATATAAATTTAAATAATTAATTAATTAAAAAAAAAAAAAATTTAAATGGGGATTTTTTCTTTCTTCTTTTTCCTTTTTCTCTCTCCTCTCTCTCTTTTTTTTCCTCCCCTCTCTCTCTCTCCCCTCTCTTTCTTTTTCTCTTCTTCCCTTTTCTCTCCCTCTTCTTTTTCCCCCCCCCCCCCTCTCTCTCTCTCTCTCTCTCCTCTCTCTCTCTCCCCTCTCTCTCTCCCCTTTTTCATTCGAGGGGGGGTCCTAATTGGGGTTGATTTGGGGATAACCGGTCCTCGTTGGGAAATTAAATTTCGTTTTGGGGATTCAGGATGAAAAATGTCGCTGCTAAGATTTTTTTTTTTTTTTTTTTTTTTTGGGGGGGGGGTTAGATGCGTATTTTGGACGAAAATATGCAGCTTCTCCGTGTGTTTTGTTGTTGTTCTTGTTTGTTTATATTTGATGTTGTAGTTGTTATTTGTTCATGTTTATTTGTATTTTTTTTTTTTTTTATTGTAATTTTTTGTTGTCATTTTTATTTTTTTTCATTATTATTGTTTTGTTTTTGTTTTATTTGTGTGTAGTAAATTACCTTTTCTTATTGTTTTATGTATTTGTTTTCCGATGTTCTCTGTATACTTATTTCTTGTCGTTGTTGTTGTTGTCTTTTCTGTTGATTTTTTTCCCGATTTTTTATTTCTTTTTATCTTGCTTGTGCTGTTGTTATATTTGTTATTGAACGCACTGTGTCTGAAATTGGACCCTTACCTTTCATATGTCT
>NC_091565.1:37456245-37466245 GCF_042767895.1 Penaeus vannamei
AGAGACAGAGAAAGAGAGAGAGGAGAGAGAGAGGGAGAGAGAGAGAGAGAGAAGGAGAGAAAGAGAGAGAGAGAGAGAGGAGAGGAGAGAGAAAGAGAGAGAGAGAGAGGAGAGGAGAGAGAAAGAGAGAGAGAGAGAGAAAGGGAGAGAGAAAGAATGACAGATAAAGAGATAAATCAATTTATCTCCCTTTTTCTCGGTCCATCTCTTCCACTCTATCCATCCGCTTCTCTACACATTCCCTCCCTTCCCCCAATCATCCTCCCCTCGTGTCCTACCCCCCACGCCCCAGCCCAAACCCCGCCCAGGGAAGACTCTCGGGAAACTTTCCGGGCGCCTGTTTGCCCCCCTCTCTCCCCCTACCCCCCCTTGTCCTCTTTACTCCTGCCCCCCACCCCCACCCTTCCTCCTTCCCTCCCGTACAGGCTTCTCTTTCTTATCCCTCCCCCCGACCCCCACACCCCACCTCTTTCCTCCTTCTTCCTCCCTTCCTGTCAGCCTCCTTCCTCCTTTTCCTCCCTCACTCTCTCATCCCATACCCTTCCCTCCCTCCCTCTCTCTCTCCTCCACCCCCACCCTCTCCCGCCCTTTCACCCCTCCCACCTCTCGCCCTCGTCCCTCCTCCACACATCCCCTTCCCCCTCTCCTCTCTGCACACCCACCCACTCTCCCTCCCCCTTTCACCCCTCCCACCTCTCTCGCCCTCGTCCCTGCCCGCACTCCCACTCTCCCTCTCCCTTCCCCTCACGCTTCCGCTCACCCCACCCCCACCCCACCCCACCCCCATCCCCACCCCCACCCCACCCCATCCCCACCCCACCCCACCCCCCACCCCCTCTTCCCCTCCTCCCCCCCCCCCTTCTCTCCCTCTACAAAGGGGAATGTCGGGTAGGAAACTTATTTACGACTCTTGGTTTAATTATTTTTTCCATTTTCAACCCGCGCGAGGAGAGGAGAAAAAAAGAGGGAGAGAAGGAGAGGTGAAGAGGGAGAGAGGAGGGGGGGATGGACGGGAGGGAGGATGGGGGGAGGAAGGGAGGGGAGGAGGGGGAGGGAGGAGGGGGAGGGAGGAGGGGGAGGGGAGGGGGGAGGGAGGAGGGGGAGGGAGGGAGGGGGAGGGAGGAGGGGGAGGGAGGAGGGGGAGGGAGGAGGGGGAGGGAGGGAGGGAGGGAGGGAGGGAGGGAGGGAGGGAGGGAGGGAGGGAGGGAGAGAGAGAGAGAGAAAGAAAGAGAGAGACAAACATACAGACAGACAGAGACAGAAAGAGAGAAAATACTTACGAAAAAGAGACAGACAAGAAGAGAAGAAGAAAGAACCCCAAAATACTGAATAAAAGGGAGAACGAAAGAGAGAGAGAAACACGATTGAAACCCTGTGATTTATGAACCAACTCGATCCTTATCTTGGTTCTCGTGTTAGAAGGCCTTTGCTCCTGAGATTTCGAATGAGTCCTTTCACGGTCTTCGTGTGTTTTTCCTTGGGTATTTTTCTTCTTCTTGGTCTTGCTCTTTTTTGTTTTTTTTTCGTTTTTTCGGTTTTTCGTTTTTTTCGTTTTTCCAGTTTTTCGTTTTTTCTTTTTTTTCGTTTTTTCGTTTTTCTTTTCTTTTCTTTTTCGTTTCTCATTTTCATTTTCATCTTCATTTTCATTTTCATTTTCATTTCTTATCTTGGTTCTCGTGTTAGAAGACCTTTGCTCCTGAGATTTCGAATGAGTCCTTTCACGGTCTTCGTGTGTTTTTCCTTGGGTATTTTTCTTCTTCTTGGTCTTGCTCTTTTTTCGTTTTTTTCGTTTTTTCGGTTTTTCGTTTTTTTTTCGTTTTTTTCGTTTTTTCGTTTTTTTCGTTTTTTTTATTTTTTTATTTTATTTTATTTTATTTTCTTTTCTTTTCTCATTTTCATTTCTCATTTTCATTTTCATCTTCATTTTCATTTTCATTTTCATTTCTTATCTTGGTTCTCGTGTTAGAAGGCCTTTGCTCCTGAGATTTCGAGTGAGTCCCTTCACGGTCTTCGTGCGTTTTTCCCTGGGTATTTTTCTTCTTCTTGGTCTTGCTCTTTTTTTCGTTTTTTCGTTTTTTCGTTGTTTTTTTCGTTTTCACTTTCACTTTCATTTTCATTCTTCTTCTTTTTGTCCATTCTTGAATGAGTCCCTTCACGGTCTGTGTATTTTTCATTTTTCCTATTCTTATTCTTATTCTTATTTTTCTTTTTCTTTATCTTCTTCTTTATCTTCTTTTCGTTCATTCTTCTATTTCTCGAATGAGTCCTTCCACGGTTTCTGTTTTTATTGGGTAATTTCTTCCTCTTCTTCTTCTTCTTTTCATTCACTCTCTTTCCATTTTTTCGTTTCGTGGAAGCTGAATATAATTAGTGAAACTTAAAAATAGTTAAAGGTAGTTACATATAATTAAGAAAAATATAAAGGAATATAAAGAGTTTAAAGATAGTTTAGCGAAAGGTAAGTAAAGACAGCTTAAAACTTTATGAAATATCTTTAACATAAATACAAGAAATATTATGAGGTAGTTAAAGTCGTATAAACATAAAATTAAGAGAATAAATAAATAAATAAAAAATAAACAGACGAGATTCTCAGATTAGAAATTCATATAAGATTAACCAAAGACCTTAAGAAATGATTATATAATCCCCTAAAGTCCCTTAAAATCAAACTAATGAACTAATAATAATAATAATGAACTAATAATAATAAGGAAATGATGCTCGAGGTCTCCCCGTATTTAATTATCCCTAAAACTTCTATACTGCCCTGTAAAGAAAATCCTGTAGCCATATAAGGACAAGGTTACGACCAAAATAGCTATTTGATAAAGTGAAGACTACCTATAAAATAAAGCTGAGATTTGAGAATATTCTTTCATTTCTTGAAGACGAAGAGAACATAGAGGTAATATGAATCCAAACGTCTTCAACATCTTCCTCCATAGCATATATATATATCATAAAATCATATCGTGAAATTGAAATATAACACTGTAGAGAGAGAGAGGGGGGGGGGAGAGAGAGAGAGAGAGAGAGAGAGAGAGAGAGAGAGAGAGAGAGAGAGAGAGAGAGAGAGAGAGAGAGAGAGAGAGAGAGAGAGAGAGAGGGGGGGGGGGAGAGGGAGAGGGAGAGAGAGAAAAACAAAGAAAGAAAAAAATAGAAACAAAAAGAAAAGAAACAGAGACAGAGAGAAAAAAAACACACATTTTTGCATATTTGTGTTTGTTTTCTCTCTCTCTCTCTGTCAGTTAAAAGAAAAAGGGAAAAAAAGAGAAATAACGACTATTCAAAGTTAACGATAACACGGTACTATCCCATCATCTTTATTCACTCTATGAACTTAATCGTATCCCCCAAGATCGAATTAATTGATGGAAGCGCTGGTCTATTTTCTGTCGCATGCAATTTTCAACATCATCCAACACGCACGGTGCCCAGCTCTTATGAAGAGTCGCATGACAAATACAGTACTGTATTTTATAGCTTGGGAATTATAAGATTAAGATGATTAAACAAGTTTCAAAGATTTAGTTATATCATGTTGTCTGTAAAAAGTTTGTATGAGAAATTTGAATATGATGCAACTATGGATAGAATGGAGAGATAGATAAATTGTTAATAGTTTGTAGAGAAACGGAATTTTGCTGTAGTAAGAAAAATGAATATCGTAAAAGGTTAGCTAAAGCGATTAACAATACCAGTAGAATTTCTGTGCCAATTAAGTGCGATTCTCTTTCATTTGACTCCTATTTTTTTAGTCTTTTTTATCATAGTTCCCCCTGCCATTTTCTTTTCCCGTTTTTTGTGCTAGCAATATATTTTCTCCTGTTCCTGTGTTGTCATTTCTTGTCGTATGTGCCAATTCCTTTACAGTCCATGTTTTCACACTCCTTTCTGTTATTTCTTCATCTTCGCCTTTATCTTTCCTCATTCCTCCTCCATCTTCTGTCAGATTTTCATTCGGTTTCCACATCTGAGATATTGCGTTGAAGGGAAAATATTTTCGGATGTTATTTTTTATCCAGATTTTTCTTTTTCTTTCTTTCTTCCGTGTTGAGATTGAATCCCAATGTGTTCAGTATTGATGCATTTCTCGAGAAGTAATCTATCTTTTTTTCTGTTATCTTGTGTTCATGTTTTCAAATTATTTTTCTCATTTTTTTTATTTATTTATTTATTGTGTTCATATTTTCAACTTACTTTTTTCTCACATTTTTTTATATTGTTTTTTTTTTCATATTTTTTCTCATCTTTAAATTTGTTTACTCATCTCTTGTGTTCATATTTTCAAATTACTTTTTCTCACTTTTTTATTTTATTCCTTGTGTTCATATTTTCAAGCTATTTCAATATTCGTTTCTTTTCCATATCCTCTTTCGTATTTCCTACACAGACAGAATTCTTATCACATATCACATCTTCATCAAAACTTCTCTCCCTTTCTATTCTTCCTTTCTCCTCCGTCTCTTCAGACATCACATATCACATCTTTATCAAAACTTATCTTCCTTTCTCCTCCGTCTCTTCAGACATCGTGTCCTTTATTCTTCCCTTTCTTTCCCCTCCCCACCCCACCCCTTCTTGCAATCAGCCGTATTGCATATTTCAACAACCTGCAGAACAATGTCTGGGAGACCTTTCAAGAAGCCAAACACTGCCTGGTTCGCTGCCCTTTGATCTCAGCTGTTGTCTGGCCTCGTCTTGGGTATGGCGACGCGGAGGGGGCACTGTTTGCCGAGTCTCGTTATGCCTCGTTTATCAAGCGGGGGGGAGGTGGGGGGGGGAGGGGGGGTACTTTGTTATTTTGTATGGCAATATTTATTTTGTTTTGTTTTTTTTTCTTTTTTTTTTCTTTTCTTTTCTTTCTTTTCTTTTCTGTTTATCGGCTCTTGTTATACGTCGTTTATCAAGGGGGGCGGGGAGGGTACTTTGTTATTTTGTATGGCAATTTTTATTTTTTTTATTATTTTTTTCTTTGTTTTCTTTGTTTTTTTTTCTTTTTTCTTTTGTTTCTTTTCTTTTTTATCTTTTCTTTCTTTTCTTTTTGACTTTTCTTTTTCTTTTTTCTTTGTCTTCTTTTCTTTTTTTCTTTCTTTTCTTGTTTTCTTTTCATTTTTTCTTTTTCATTTTCTTTTTTCTTTCCACTTTTTTGTATTTAAGGGGTATGGGATGAGACTTTATCTCTTTTTTTCCGTTTCCTTTTCTTATGAGAGGGGGAACCATCTTTTTTATTTATATGGAAAAGGGAAATTTCCATGTTTTCTTTTGAATGAAGTTTCCTCTTCTGTCGTACGAGAAAGGAAAGATGATTCTTTTCTATTTTTTCCTCTCTCTCTATTTTCTTTTTCTTTTTTCTTTTTACTTTCTTCTTTTCTTTTCTTTCCCTTTTGTATGGAAAGAAAGAACTCCACTTTCCGGTGTCATATTCCTCTCCTGCTATGAGAATTATTCCACTTTCTCCATACCTCTTCACTATCTATACATCTCTATTAATATCAATCGGATTCAGAAATGCTTTGATGTTATGGGATATTCTCAGTAATTTAAACGGCAAGCAAACACACTGCAAATACGCTTTTCATTATCTGTATAAATCTCTCTGATGTGTGATTATTCTGCATACCAGTTTTCCCTATTCATAATGGCTCTTGTAGTCCCGAGGTTTCCATGTGTCTTTCTCTCCCTTTGTTCTTCTCTTCGGTGGCCTTCCTATTTCAGTGTTTAGTTTCACATTCCGCCATTTATCACCCTTTTTCTCTTCTTACTTACCTTTCCTTATCATTTGATTATCTTTTCTTTATTTGCCATACTTTCTGTTTGCTCTCCTTCTCTCCTCTCTCATTCCATCACTTACCACATAATCATTTAAATCCCCATCTCTATTTCTACCTCTTATTCCCATATCCTCTGACATTTTGTCGTTCTTCTCTCTCTTCGCCTCCTATTCCTTCTATTCGCACTTTCCCTTACCTCTCCTTCTTTCTCTTCACCTCCTATACCCTCTTCTGTCACGACCCGTCACTCTCCCCGCCTTCCCTTACCTCTCCTTCTCTCTCTTCACTTCCTATTCCCTCTTCTCTCACATCCCGTCACTCTCCCCGCTTTCCCTTACCTCTCCTTTTCCACCCCTCCCTCCCATTCCACCGTTCTCTTTCACAATCCATCGCCCACCACTCCTATCCACGCCGTGCCTCGCCTCCTTCCATAAGCGAATTATATTGTGATATCATTTTTTTTCCATATCCCCTTGAATCCGTTGGAAACTTTCGCTTTAACTAATTTTCCTTATGTCCAGTGAAAACTTTTTTTTTGCAAAGTATATAAGATCTAAGACACAAAAAACATGTATATAAGATCAAAGACACAAGAAGTGAAAATTAGTTTTCGGTGAACTAAAAAAAAAAAAAAAAAAAAAAAAAAAAAAAAAAAAAAAAAAAAATCTGACCTAGGAAAAGAAAAATAAATATAATAATAGACGGTTTCCGAGTATCAAAACACGGCGATTAGCGAACGAAAGAAGGAAGAGAAAGAGGGGGGAAGGGGGAGATTAGCGATAGCGAGATTCCAACGCCAATAATGCACTGTTTATTTGCTCATCACTACTAATCAGTCAACGCCACCGCTGCCACCATTTAGATTCGCAGTCCAGTGCCTCTTCCCTCCGACGGGCTTTTGTTTGTTTGTTTTTGTTTGATACGTCATGCATCTACCTTGTATCTTTCTTTCATTATTTCATTTCTAGCACCAATATCATTTTTTTTCTTTTTTTCTTTTTTTGATATTATTGTTATTTTATGTTATTTGTACTGTTTCATTGGTGTCATTTTCAGTATGTATCGTAGCTTCTCATAATCAGTGCATATGTATTTATCTATTTATCTATTTGCTTGTATATCTATCAGTCTATTTCTACTTACCTAGCTATTCATATATCTAACAATCTGTTTCTGTTTATCTGTCTGTTTGTCTGTAAAAATTATCACAGTATAAATTGTTATTTAATACATTTATTATGAACTTCACATTTACATTTTATAACCAAGACAATAATATCAGAATCCACAATTCCGCCTCTAATTATTTTCTGAATGGATTTATGGATGTCAATCTCTTATTTAAATCAATACGTTGCAGGATTGAAGCCAGTTAGTGAATTGTCGAGAGTGTGTGTGTGTGTGTGTGTGTGTGTGTGTGTGTGTGTGTGTGTGTGTGTGTGTGTGTGTGTGTGTGTGTGTGTGTGTGTGTGTGTGTGTGTGTGTGTGTGTGTGTGTGTGTGGTAATCTAATTATATGTTTTCCATTGTTCTAATTAGTTATATGAACATGATAAAAGATATAGATAAACTGAAGTTTTCAGCTCTTTAACTGCCCGTACATGTGAACAGTTCGATAGTCGTTTATGAATGCAGAGTAATAGATGTATTTTTATCTCTCGTTTTCTTTCTGTGTGTGTGTGTGTGTGTGTGTGGTGAATATATGCATGTGTGCGTGTGTATATATACTTGTGTGCGTGTATGTACATATAAATATTGTGAGTGTTCCATGCACATATGTATATCTTCGTAGGAACAAACAACTACACAGTAAAACATAATAACGCATCGCCAGCATCCAAAACATTTACACCACCGCATACCGACTCTTGAACAATAAATCTGTGACAGAATTTTCACTTTGGAATCATTGTGTCATTCATGTCCATTTTCATTTTGGAAATATGTCCTACTTTTTTTTTTTTTTTTTTTTTTTTTGGAGGGGGTGACTTTTTTCGATTTTGACTTTATTTTTATTGGACATTCCATCTCTCTAATGCACAAAGGCATGTCGATTGCATGAAAGGTATAATCACAGGATATTTTACATTTTTGAATGATTGATGGCCGGAAGAGAAACGTATTTTTGTTGCTGTTGATGTTATTTTTTTACTCTAATTCTAGTCAGATCGTTTTATGAATGACAGAATATCGTAAAAATATTAGCGAAAGAAATTATGATAAAAGGTTTTCACTGGACATAAGGAAAATTAGTTAAAGTGAAAGTTTCCAATGGATTCAAGGGGATATGAAGAAAATATACTGGCAATTTACTATGAATATATAAAGAATATGAAAAAAAATATGAACAGCGAAAAAAAAAATATGAACATACGAAAAATAACATATTAGAAGTTTTCGGAAATCTTAGGAGAGAAGTGTGCACATGTACAGTGCGTTTATTAAATAAAACATGTATGTAAACCCTGAATATAATTCACATATGTATTACCCATACCTGCTGTAATTATTTCTCCTCTATTATACGACATCCACGGCTTGTATAACTTTTGATACACACTGTATGACGTGGCACCCGTCTCTTGCTTCCCATCTCACGCATGCGCACGACACACATGGTCAGAGGTCCCTAGACAGCTGGAGTGGAAGGACGCATCTCTTTCTCTCTCTCTAACACGCCTGCTCTCTCTATCGCCAATAAACCCAGTGGTTAAAAGATCTTACTGTGTTTGTTTCCACCTTCTTTGAGACCGTGTTTGGAAGACACGAGAAGCGAAAATTAGTTTTCGGTGAACCAAGAAAGAAAAAGAAAAAAAAGAATCTGACCTAGGAAAAGAAGATAAATATAACACTAGACGGTTTCCAAGTATGAAAACACGGCGAGAAGCGAAAGGAGGAAGAGAAAGGAAATTAGCGGTAGCGAGAAAACAGATGAGGTTGAAGGAAGAGTATAATGACGGGAGGAGGCGAGTAGGAAAAGAGAGAGAGAAGAGGGGGACTAGGGAGAGAATAGAGAGGAAAGGGATGAGAAAAGGAGAGAAGGAGAGAGAGAAAAGGGGGTATGAGAAAAGAGAGAAAAAGGGAGAGAGAAGGAGATGATAAAGGAGAGAATGAAGAAGGGGGAGGAAAGCAGGAAAAAGGAAGGGAAGAGGTGTAAGAGCACAAAGAAGGGAAAAAGTGGGAAGGGCAGGAAGGTCAAGAGATAAGAGCAAAAAAAAGAAGAAAAAAAAGAAAGAGTGAGGGATAAGAGCATTAAAGGTAAAAAATAAAAATAAAAAAAGAGAGAGGAGGGGAAAGAAGATAACACAGAAAAGAAAGAAAACGAGGAGGATGAGACAGAGACAAACAGAAAGAGAAGAGAGAGACAGAGAAAGACAAAGAGAGAGAAACAGACAGACAAACAGCGAGATACAGACATACACAGAGACGGGGACAAAAAAGAGGAGAGAAATAGGGAGAGAGAGAGAGAGAAAGTAGATTGAGAGAGAGAAGTAGGAGACAAAAAGAGGAGAGAGAGAGAGAGAGAAAGAAACAGATACAGAAGAAGTGGGAGACAAAAAGAGCAGAGACATAGGGAGAAACAGAAAGAGACAAAACGAGAGAAACAGAGAAAGCCAAAGCGAGAAAAACAGCCAACACAAACACCGAGACACAGACAGACACAGAGACAGACACAAAGACGGAGACACCAAGAGCCGAGGAAACGGGAGCGGCCAAGGAAATGACCCAAAGAATAAGACATCAGATCATCGACAGCGGAGGACAAGGGCGGACCGAGGCAGTAAAACGCACGAGGATAAAAGTTTGGCCGAAAATGTTGTTTCCGGCGATTGTCATAAGACGGTAGAGTAGAGTAGAAAGGGGAGGAAGGGGTTATAGGTAATAAAGATAGATAATAAAGATAGGGAGAGATAGAAAGAGGAACGGGAGACACAAAGGGATAGAGAGAGATAGAGAAGGAGATGGAGAAGTGGGGCACAAAAAGAGGAACTGAAAGAGCGATTGTCATAAGACGGTAGAGTAGAGTAGAGAGGGGAGGAAGGGGTTATAGGTAATAAAGATAGATAATAAAGATAGGGAGAGATAGAAAGAGGAACGGGAGATAAAAAGGGGTAGAGAGAGAAGGAGATGAAGAAGTGAAAGAGAGAGAGAGCGATTGTCATAAGACGGTAGAGTAGAGTAGAGAGGGGAGGAAGGGGTTATAGGTAATAAAGTAGATAGGGA
>NC_091565.1:37471245-37488745 GCF_042767895.1 Penaeus vannamei
GTTTCTCGTTTCTCTCTCCCTTTGTGGGTGAAATAACTATTTAAAAAGTTTTTTGTCGTTGTTTTTGTTGTTGTTGTTTTACAATTTGCAACACTGAGTACGAAACTTTTTTTTTTATTGGGGTTTGTGTATTTCTCGTTCGTTTCCTGTGAGAGTGAAGGAAGGCCAATAATGAGAGGAATAATTAAATAATAGATCATAAACAAGTAGATATTCGTTGGTTTTGTTTGTTTGTCTGTTTGTTATGTATTCAGACACGTAGAACAGACGAAAATAAACCACGGAAAGTGTGATAGAGGAAATGTTCTTTTATATAACGAAGAATAAGTTACGTAATAACTTATGCCTTCCTTTTTATATAGTGTTTTTCCTCTTTCTTTCTCCTCTTTCTCTCTCCTCTTTCTTTCTCCTCTTTCTCTCTTCTCTTTCTTTCTCCTCTTTCTCTCTTCTCTTTCTTTCTCTTCTTTCTCTCTTTCTTTCTTTCTCCTCTTTCTCTTTCCTCTTTCTCTCTCCTCTTTCTCTCTCCTCTTTCTTTCTCCTCTTTCTCTCTCCTCTTTCTCTCTCCTCTTTCTTTCTCCTCTTTCTCTCTTCTCTTTCTTTCTCCTCTTTCTCTCTCCTCTTTCTCTCTCCTCTTTCTTTCTCCTCTTTCTCTCTTCTCTTTCTTTCTCCTCTTTCTCTCATCTCTTTCTTTCTCCTCTTTCTCTCTCCTCTTTCTTTCTCCTCTTTCTCTCTCATCTCTTTCTTTCTCCTTTTTCTCTCTTCTCTTTCTTTCTCCTCTTTCTCTCTCATCTCTTTCTTTCTCCTCTTTCTTTCTTCTCTTTCTTTCTCCTATTTCTCTCTCTTCTTTCTTTCTCCTCTTTCTCTCTTCTCTTTCTCTCTCCTCTTTCTCTCTCCTCTTTCTCTCTCCTCTTTCTCTCTTCTCTTTCTTTCTCCTCTTTCTCTCTTCTCTTTCTTTCTCCCCTTTCTCTCCTCTCTTCCATCTCCTCTTTATCAGCTCCTATGCTGTGTGTCAGGTAAGGGATGTGGATAATGGAATTCTTTTGGGCTATTTGGTATGTAGATTGTAGTGTGAAATTCCATGTGAAAAATACAGAACAAATATTCCTTTTTTTTTTCTTTTTTTTTTTTTTTTAGTTCATATATTTGTTTCATAGGTTCGAGTTTTGGATTTTATTTTTTTTATTTTCTGATTATACAATTTCCGCTTTCCTTTTTTTTATTGAACATGTGTTCCCGATATTATTATCTATTCGTTATCGGATTTTGCTAGTATTATCATTTTCATTCAGATATGTATTTCATCTTCTTTATTTCCCTTATTACTACGTATAATACGTATTTCATCTTTATTTCCATTATCATTACCTCTAATCATACACTACTTTCATTTTTCTTTTCCTTTATCATTACCTTTACTCATCTGCGACTTACTCTTTACTCTTTTTACTCTCCCTCTTTCTTCCTCTTTTTTTTACCTTCACTTATCTGCGAGTTTCGTATCTCCCTCTTTCTTCCTCTTTTTTTTACCTTCACTTATCTGGGAGTTTCGTATCTCCCTCTTTCTTCCTCTTTTTCAGTTATTCCTTTTTTTATATTACATTGTTGACCTCAGGGCTGGGAACGTGTGCATGGTAAACACTTGAATCTTACAGTGTGGATTGTTTGTGTGAATATACATGATATTGCGCAATGGGTGGGTCTTGTTGAACGGGCGGACTGCATCGCTAAATATTTGCTTTTGTAAGTGTGTTTGTGCGTGTTTGGGTGTGTGAGTGTTTGGGTGTGAGTGTTTGGGTGGGTGGTTGTGTGTGTGTTTCTGTGTGTTTGGGTGGGTGGGTGGTTGTGTGTTTGGGTGGGTAGGTGGTTGTTTGGGGGGGGGGGGGGTGCGTGTTTGGGTGGGTGGTTGTGTGTGTGTGTGTGTCTGGGTGGGTTTGTTTGGGTGGTTGTGTGTGTGTGTGTTTGTGTGCGTCTGAGTGTGCGTGCTTGGGTGGGTGGTTGTGTGTGCGTGCGTGTGTGTGTTTGTGTGTGTGTGTGTGTGTGTGTTTGAGTGTGTGTGTTTGGGTGTGTGTTTGAGTGTGTGTGTGTGTGTGTGTGTGTAAATGTGTACGTGTGTATGTTCGTGCCTGTCTCTCTGTATACCCCTGTGTATGCGTATGTTCATGTAAGTGCATGTGCGCGCGCATATGTAGATGTAAGCACTGTTCCATCGGATATAGTATTTCATTGTTCTTAAAAAAAAAAAAAATAAAAAATAAAAAAAAAAAAAAAAAAAATGACGAAGTTATGTGACATCATAAAATATTCAGAGCAGACACAGATGCGCATGACGTCACTCGGGGTAGAAGCATAGATGCATGATGACATCATTCGGGCTCGAAGTATATATATACGTGATGACGTCATTGGGGTAGAAGTATATACGGGTGATGACGTCATTCAGGCTCGAAGTAGAGATATAGAGGTAATGCAGCAGTAGCAGTAGAGATATAGAGGTGTATCTCGAAGTAGAGATATAGAGGGAATGCAGCAGTAGCAGTAGTAGAGATATAGAGCTATATCTCGAAGTAGAGATATAGAGGGAATGCAGCAGTAGCAGTAGTAGAGATATAGAGGTGTATCTCGAAGTAGAGATATAGATGGAATGCAGCAGTAGCAGTAGTAGAGATATAGAGCTATATCTCGAAGTAGAGAGATAGAGGGAATGCAGCAGTAGCCGCAATAGAGGTATAGAGCTATATCTCGAAGTAGAGAGATAGAGGGAATGCAGCAGTAGCAGTAGTAGAGATATAGAGCTATATCTCGAAGTAGAGAGATAGAGGGAATGCAGCAGTAGCAGTAGTAGAGATATAGAGCTATATCTCGAAGTAGAGAGATAGAGGGAATGCAGCAGTAGCAGTAGTAGAGATATAGAGCTATATCTCGAAGTAGAGATACGTGGTAAAGCAGCAGTAGTAGTAGTAGAGATATAGAGCTATATCTCGAAGTAGAAATATAGAGGTGTATCTCGAAGTAGAGATATAGAGGAAATGCAGTAGTAGCAGTAGTAATATAGAGCTATATCTCGAAGTAGAGATATAGAGGGAATGCAGCAGTAGCAGTAGTAGAGATATAGAGCTATATCTCGAAGTAGAGAGATAGAGGGAATGCAGCAGTAGCAGTAGTAGAGATATAGAGCTATATCTCGAAGTAGAAATATAGAGGGAATGCAGCAGTAGCAGCAATAGAGATATAGAGCTATGTCTCGAAGTAGAGATACGTGGTAAAGCAGCAGTAGTAGTAGTAGAGATATAGAGCTATATCTCGAAGTAGAAATATAGAGGTATATCTCGAAGCAGAGATATAGAGGGAATGTAGTAACAGCAGCAGTAGAGATATAGATCTATATCTCGAAGTAGAGATATAGAGGGAATGCAGCAGTAGCAGCAGTAGAGATATAGAGCTGTATCTCGAAGTAGAGATATAGAGGGAATGCAGCAGTAGTAGCAGTAGAGATATAGAGCTATATCTCGAAGTAAAGATATAGAGGGAATGCAGCAGTAGCAGCAGTAGAGATATAGAGCTATATCTCGAAGCAGAGATATAGAGGGAATGCAGCAGCAGCAGCAGTAGAGATATAGAGCTGTATCTCGAAGTAGAGATACGTGCTAATGTTTTACTGCGCTCTGGCACTGAAACGGCACGACATCCGAGAACAAGAGAGATACATCCCGAGTCTGTAATAATATTGGGACTCGGGGTGTGACGCCGCGGTTCGGGTGTGTTTGCGAGGTGGGGGGAGAGGGGGGGGAGGAGGGGAGAGGAAGGTTGGGAGAGAGTGAGAGAGAGAGAGAGGTACGAAGGAGGAGAGGAGGAGGGAGAGATAAGAAGGAGGGGAGGAGGAGAGGAGAAGAAAGGGAGAGAGGGAGAGAGAGATACGAGGGAGGAGAGAAAGGAGGGGAGGGGAGAGAGAGATATGTGGGAGGAGAGGAGGAGGGGGAGAAAGGAAGGGAAGGGAGAGGAGAAGGATGGGACAGTGAGGGAGAGAGGGAGGTACGAAGAAGGAAAGAAAGAAGGGGAGGAGAGAAGATGGTTGGGGGAGAGGGAGAGAGAGAGGTACGAAGGAGGAGAGGAGGTGGGAGAGAAAGGAGGGGAGAGGAGAAGGATGGGAGAAACGGAGAGAGAGAAAGAGAGGAGGAGAGAGAAAGGTTGGCGGAGAGAGAGAGAGAGGTACGAAGGAGAGAAAGAAGAGGAGGAGAGAGGGAGAGAGAGAGACACGAAATAGGAGGGAAGGAGGGAAAGAGCGAGAGGAAGAATGGGAGAGGGAGAAAATGTGTGGAAGAGATAGGAACGAAGAGGAATGCTGGAAAAGAAGAGAGGAAAAGAGAGAAGAAGAAGGATGGGGAGAAGGAAGGAAAAAGAATGGATAGGAGACAGAGAAACAGACTGATAGAAGCAGGGACGGAGATAAAAGGAGAGACGAAAAAAGGAAGGACGATAAAAAGAAAGACAGAGTAAACAGACGTAAAAGAGGGGATATAGGAGAAGCAACGAGGAAAAAGAAATACAGAGAAAAAGGGAAGAGACAGACAAAAGGACAGAAAGACAAAGAGCGAGTTAATAGAGCGAGAGAGAGAGAGAGAGAGAAGACTAAAAACAAGAGAAACACTAAGAAACAGACAAAAAAATAATTTAAAAAAAACAAACAGATAGACAGGCCAAGGCACTCCTTATACCATGACTTGTAATAGTTTTTTCCAAACACTTTTTTCCAAACACTTTTTTCCAAACACTTTTTTCCAAAACTTTTATTTCCAATAATTACCTCTGGTCCTGTTTTTTTCAACACATTTTTTATTTCCATTTCTTTTCTTTTTTTTCTTTTTTTGCAGCAATGTTTTTCCCGACACTTTTTATTCATTTCCAACACTGTATTCTTATCTCCAACACTGTCTTTCATCTCCAATATTGTTTCTTTATCTCCCTCACTGTTCCTTTTTTTATTTCCAACCCTGTTTCATTATCTCCAACACCGTCTTTTATCTCCAACACTGCATCTTTATCTCCAATACTGTTTCTTTGTCTCCAACACTGAATTTTTATTTCCAATGCTGTTTCTTTATCTCCAACACTGTCTTTTATCTCCAGCAATGTATTTTTATCTCCAACGCTTTATTTCTTTACCTCCAACACTTTATTTCTTTACCTCCAACACTGCATTTTTATCTCCAATACTATTTCTTTACTTCCAACGCTGTCTTTTTTACCTCCAACACTGTATTTATATCTCCAACACTGTCTTTTACCTCCAACACCATCTTTTACCTCCAACACCATCTTTTACCTCCAACACCATCTTTAATCTCCAATACTCTCTCTTTATCTCCCTCACAATTCCTTTTTTTTATTCCCAACCCTGTTTTTAGCCGGCTGTCTCCACCACTGACGTGAATGCCTCCTTGTGCATATTCCACGAAATGGGACGTGTTTCTCCCTCGTACCCTGTACCCTCTGCTGTGGTGACTTGCCCTTTAGTATTTGTTTGTGATTTTGTTCACTTTGTGGGACTAAATGGGTCGCAAAATGTAATGTTTTGTGATATTTTGGGCGTGGGAGTCGATTTTTCTTTATTCTTCTTTTTTTTTAACTTTTTTTTATCTATTTTCTGTTTATTTTTTTTCTTCTTTAACTTTTTTATTATTATTTTGGTAAGGTTCTGCGTGCTCCTTCACTTTTTTTATTCATTTTCTTCTTATTTTTCTTATTTTTTCTTCTCCTAATACTGCCTCTTCTTCCTTTCCTTCTTCTTCTACTTTTTTTCTTCTTCTTCCTCCTCCTCTTCGTCCTCCTCTTCACATTCCTTCTTCTTCTTCTTCTTCATCCCCTCGCGTTCCTCTCCCTCTTCTTCTTCTCTCTTCCTCTCCTTCCTTCCTTTATTCCTTTATCTTTTCATAAAGTCACTTACAAAGGCCATTGGTTATGCGCCTAAGAATACGGTACAGCATTATATGTATATAGGTTGCAACGCAAGAACACGCGCTCTATATGCAAGGTCTGCTTGTACATCTTCACACAAGGGCTAGAATTGCGTGTTGTGCGAACTCAGTGAGACACTTTCTTCGCTCTAAGTTGCTGCGGGGAAAGATCTCTATTTTTTATTTGTCTATCTATCTGTCTATCTATCTATCAATCTATCTATTTATCTATCTATTTATCTGTCTGGCTATCTACCTATCTATGTATACATCCATCTATATATCTATCTATTTATCTACCTATTTATCTCTCTATATATATCCCTGTCTATCTATCTATCTGTCTATCGAGATATCTAGAAAAATAAAACAAAAATAGAGAACTAAAAATGGGAAATGATAAGAATATATATATATATATATATATATATATATATATATATATATATATATATATATATATATATATATATTTACCACAATAAAGAAACAAATCAATAGATAATTAAAAAACTCACAACATATAAATCACACGAGATGATAACTTGAATAAAACTTTTAAGAAAAACCGAAGATGAAAAAAGAAGAAAAAACTTATCGAGAATCCATTTGCTTTCAGAGTAAACAAAGTACGAACGAAATTGGTCTTAAACCTCAGAGATACTCGGAAGGAAGAATTGGGGGAAGAGAGAGAGAGAGAGAGAGAGAGAGAGAGAGAGAGAGAGAGAGAGAGAGAGAGAGAGAGAGAGAGAGAGAGAGAGAGAGAGAAAGTCAGACAGACAGGCAGACAGACAGGCAGACAGAGAGAAAGAGGAGAGAGAGAGAGAGAGAGAGAGAGAGAGAGAAAGAGAAAGAGAGACAGACGGACAGACAAAGAGAGAGACAAACAAAGAGAGACAGACAAACAGAATAAGCCAAACAGACAAACAGAAAGACAAATAAATCCAGACAAGAAAAAACAACATAAATCTAAAAACAATAAAAAAAAGATAACCAGCAACATCGCCCAGAATTCCCCACCCCATTTCTTACACCTTCAGGAGCCTTCGGTATGAAGGACCCTTTGACCGCCGGCCGCCAGACCTTCTTGCCCCAACTCCACAAGGTCGCTTTTCCCGTGGCCTCTTTGACTGCGCGGGAGAGTGGCTGAAGAAATAGGTAGGTAGGGAAGGAGGGAGGGAGGGAGGTAGCGAAGGAAGGGAGGGAGGGAGGTAGGTATGTAGGTAGGGAGGGAGGGAGGGAGGGAGGAAGGGAGGGAGGTAAGGAGGGAGGTAGGTATGTAGGGAGGTAGGTAGGGAGGGAGGGAGGGAGGTATGTATGTAGGTAGGGGGAGGGAGGGAGGTAGGTATGTAGGGAGGAAGGGAGGGAAGGAGGTAGGGAGGAAGGGAGGGAGGGAGGTATGTATGTAGGTAGGTAGGTAGGGAGATAGGTATGTAGGGAGGGAGGTAGGTAGGGAGGGAGGGAGGGAGGTAGGGAGATAGGTAGGTAGGTAGCGAGGGAGGGAGGGAGGTAGGTTGGTAGAAAAAGAATACGGAAGTAGATGATAGACTATTAGATAGATAGTAGAAAGAGCAGGAAAAAGATGAATGAATGATAGATAATTAAAAGATAGGTAGATATCTCATAGGTAGACAGATAGACACATGTTAGAGTAGAAATTCAGACACAAAATATGCAAAAAGATATAGACAGATACATATGTACAACTATAGTTACGCTTAAAAAAACAGTAATATTGTGTCAAATACATATGAAATGAGTATGTGTTATCCTACCCCTTATATTCACGTAATAAATGCTATCATCTATCCAACTACATGCATTAGGGATTGTATGTTAGAAGTAAACTGAACTCTATGCTATTTCATTCTTTTGCCGCTTATATTTTGCTAATTGGCCCTATCCTATTAGATACTTTTATCCATTCTATACTATTAGTAAAAACTTTTTATATATCTCATTAATTGCAAACTGAACTCTATGCTATTTAATTCTTTTGCTGCTTATATTTTGCTAATTATCCTTATCCTATTAGATACTTTTATCCATTCTATACTATTAGTAAAAACTTTTTATATACCTCATTAATTGCTATTACTCTTCGGTGTTCTTACTGAAACCATGTCCGAATTACAAGCCCATGCATGTTACTGATAAGCCCTATCTTAGATAACATTAGCCATTCCATGCCATTGATAAATCATATATACTCTTACGTACTTATATCGCCCATATACTAATGTCCCTCAATGCTATCGTACTTATGATATACTTACGTACTTATATCGCCCTTATACTAATGTCCCTCAATGCTATCGTACTTATAATATACTTACGTACTTATATCGCCCTTATACTAATGTCCCTCAATGCTATCGTACTTATAATATACTTACGTACTTATATCGCCCTTATACTAATGTCCCTCAATGCTATCGTACTTATAATATACTTACGTACTTATATCGCCCTTATACTAATGTCCCTCTATATTATCAACCTGATCCCATGGTGTTTCTGCATCTCCTCATTCCCTCTATTCTATCACAAAACCCCTTACACCCCCACCCCCCCTCCACCCCCCACCCCCACCCCCCACCCCGCCACCGCCCTCTTCGAATATCCTTATTAACATTCCGTTCACAGCGAGGCGTTTTGGCCCCCACAGCACTCGCGGGTTCTCACTCCCTCTCCAGCACCCCCCCCACCCCCACCCCTCCTCCCTCCACCCCCCATTTCTGATTTTATTTTTGGGAGTTCTTCTTCCGTTTCTGCTTTTCGTATCGGCTCTGGATATGTATGCCTTGCACGCCTGTGTGGATATATTTTCGATACGGATTCTTATATATATATATATATATATATATATATATATATATATATATATATATATATATATATATATATATATATATATATATATATATATATATATATGTTGATATGTATGTATCTACCTATCTATCTATCTATCTATCTATCTATCTATCTATCTATCTATCTATCTATCTATATATATATATATATATATATATATATATATATATATATACATATATATATATATATATATATTTATATATGTGTGTGTATGTGTGTGTGTGTTTGTGTGTGTGTGTGTGTGTGTGTGTGTGTGTGCGTGTGTGCGTGCGTGTGTGCGTGTGCGTGTGCGTGTGCGTGTGCGTGTGCGTGTGTGTGTGTTTGTGTGTGTATGTGTGTGTTTTATTTCGCTTACCGCACCCAAGGGATAAAGACTAGTAGCCCTAATAGCATGTAAGGAACAGTCGATCATTCTGCTTTTACTAATAGGAAATAACTACTAACAAAACGATATCAAGAATCAATCACTTTCATATATTTATAAGAAATATCATATCTGTACAATTGAAAAACTTTAAAATAGAAATCTCTGATAGAAAATAGACATCTGACAGCAGGTGACGTGTTCAAAATTGGTTAATTACAGGTGTAAATGGGTCTAATATCAACAAATCAATATACGGTAGTGTTAGCAGCAGCATTATCATGTTGGAGTTATTATCATCATTTTAATTTTTATGATCATTATGACTATTGTCAACATCATTATCAGTATCATCAACATTAATATCATGATCATCATCATCACTACGTCATCAGTAACCTCGCGGACACCACTATTATCGTCATCGCTATCAGTATCATCATCATCCTTTTCATTATTATCAGAACCATCATTAATATCACCATCATCACCACCATCATCACCACCACCACCACCACCACCAACACCACCACCACCACCACCACCATCATCACCACCACCAACACCACCACCACCATCACCACCATCACCACCACCACTACCATCATCACCACCAACACCACCACCCCACCACCACCACCCCCACCACCACCACCCTCACCATCACCATTATCACCACCACCACCACCATCATCACCACCACCAACACCACCATCAACACCACCACCACCACCACTAACACCATCACCACCAACACCACCACCATCACCACCACCACCACCACCACCACCAACACCACCACCACCATCACCACCATCACCACCACCACCAACACCACCATAAACAAGCAAGCAAAGCCACTAACACGAAAACAGGTACTTCCAGTAATAGATACGTGGGCAAGAAATTACCTTTATAATACATAGGCTTTTATCACAGCAATATATAAGGAACGAGGCAGTAATAAAAGAAGTGGATAAAGGAACGAGCCGGTAATAAAAGAAGTGGATAATAGATAAGGAATAGATAAAGAACGCGGCCATAATAACCGAACTGGAAGACGTCAGCAAAGGAAGAAACGTCAGCAATGGGGTGCGGTTCGGCTGTCAGCACGGAGTGAGGAGCCGTCAGCCTAGGAGAAGATGTAGGCCTGACAGAGCGATACAATAACAACGGTGCGGGATATATATTATTCATACGAAAGAAGACGAAAACAAGAATTGAAATAAAGAAATAAAAAAGGGAATAGGAATAAGCATAAGTAAAGCAGAGGTCTCCGTCCATATCAGCTATAGATCGAAGTGTCAGCACCAAGGAGGTGTCAGCAACAGCAGAAGTTTACGCGAAAGAGAGATCAATACTGGTTGGCTGGCTGGTGTAGGGGGGGGGTATGGGGGGATGGGGGGTACATAGGGGCTGGCATGTGGGGGAGGGAGGGAGGGAGGGAGGGAGGGAAGGGAAGGGAACTTGCTTACGCTTTGCACTAGTCTTCTGTCTGGAGGGGGAGGGGGAGGGGGGAGGGGCGTGTCCATGGTGAGGAGAATTCTGGATGTCGGGGGAGGGGGGGTGTTGAGGGAGGGGAGTGTCCTTAGGGGAGGGTCTTTGTGTATGGGCGGAGGGCGTGTCTGTGGCGGTGGGACTTTCTCTTTCTTCTTCTTCTTCTTTCCTTTTTTTCTTCTTTTTCTTTCTTCTTTTTTTTCCTTCTTCAATTTTTTTATAGGGAAAAAATATGTCCATAAGGGAGTGCGTGTCTGTCCGTTCAGGGGGGGTTGTGTATGTGTGAATGTGTGTGTGTGTGACTCTACGTCTGTGTCTGTGTTTTGTGTGTGTGACTCTACGTCTGTGTCTGTGTTTTGTGTGTGTGACTCTACGTCTGTGTCTGTGTTTTGTGTGTGTGACTCTACGTCTGTGTCTGTGTTTTGTGTGTGTGACTCTACGTCTGTGTCTGTGTTTTGTGTGTGTGACTCTACGTCTGTGTCTGTGTTTTGTGTGTGTGACTCTACGTCTGTGTCTGTGTTTTGTGTGTGTGACTCTACGTCTGTGTCTGTGTTTTGTGTGTGTGACTCTACGTCTGTGTCTGTGTTTTGTATGTGGAACTCTACGTCTGTGTGTGTAATTCTACGTCTGTGTCTGTGTGTGTAACTCTACGTCTGTGTCTGTGTGTGTAACTCTAGGTCAGTGTCTGTAATTCTACGTTTGTGCCTGTGTGTGTGTACCTTTATTCACGACCATGTGTCTGTATCCGTGCACCTTTGACCTCACATACACGAGTACAAGTGTTCATCCGTATCCTTATACACTCAACGAAATCTTCACCTGAGTTTTCCTATTTTCCTCCACCTCCTTCCATCCGTGGGGGCGTGTGGGCGTCTGTTCATATACCAAATCTATTTTCCCCCCTCTGACGTCACGTTCGTTATCGCCCCTCTCGCTTCTCCCTTTTTTATCGGGATTTTTTCCTTTCAAAGTCTTCATACCGGGGAATAGAGGACGAGAGAAAAAAATCCTCACACAATCTCTTATCTCTCTCTCTTCTTTTTATTTATTTTTTCCTCTTTCTGTCTATATGCACATCGGCTCCAAAGGAGAGAAGATGATGAAGACGGGGATGTAGAGAATATTATTATAGAGAAAAGGAGAGAGGGGGAGGGAGAGAAGAAGGAAGAGATAGAGGGGGGGGGGTGAGTAAGTGAGAGAGAGAGAGAGAGGGGGAGTGAGTAAGTGAGAGAGAGAGAGAGAGAGAGAGAGAGAGAGAGAGAGAGAGAGAGAGAGAGAGAGAGAGAGAGAGAGAGTGAGAGTGAGAGAGAGAGAGAGAGAGAGTGAGTGAGAGAGAGAGAGAGAGAGGCAGACACACTGACAGACAGACAAGTAGACAGACAGATAGAAACAAACAGATAGACAGACAGATAAAAACAAACAGATAAACAGACAGATTGTTAGAGAGAATAAATGAAACAATGAAAAAGGAACAAAAAGAAACGGAGAAAAAAACAGAATAGATGAGGGATGGGGGAACGGCGAGAGATAAAAAGACAGAAAAGACAGACACAAAATCCTTCTTTCCTCCCTCCCTCCTCCCCCCCTCTCTCTCCCTCCCTCCCTCCCTCTCTCCCTCCCTACTTCCCTCTCTCCCTCCCTCCCTCCCTCCCTCCCTCCCTCCCTCCCTCCCTACTTCCCTCCATCCATCCCTCCCTCCCCTTCCTCCCTCCTTCCCTCCCTCCCTCTCTCCCACCTCCTCCCTCCCTACCCCCCCCTCCCCCCCTCCCCCCCTTCTCCCTCCCTCCTCCCTCCCTCCCTCCCTCCTCCCCCTTTCCTCCCTCCCTCCTTCCCTCCCTCCCTCCTTCCCTCCCTCCCTACCACCCTCCCTCCCCCTTCCCTCCCTCCCTCTCCCTCCTTCCCTCCCTCCCTCCTTGTTTACCCGCCCAGAACGAGGCCCAAGAACACGCTTAATATTCTCACAGGCAATGCAAACACAGTCAGACATCACCGGAGTTCTGGCAAGTTATAATCCAGTCGTTGTGCTTTGACTTCACGTTTCATACACACCTGCTGGCGCTCTGGCCTAGGGCTGGCCTCTCCTCGCTCCTTCTTTCTTCTTCTCTCTCTCTCTTTATGTCTGTTTCTCGATCTATCTATTTGTCTGTTTGTGTGTCTGTCTGGTTTTCTATCTATCTTATTCTCTCTGAGTCTCTTTCCTTCTCTATCTCTCATTCTCTCTCTTTATCTATCTATGTTTGTCTGTCTGTCTGTCTATCTCACTCTTACTATCGGTCTGTCTCTCTCTCTCTATCTATCTGTCTGTCTGTCTATCTATCTATCTCACTCTTTCTATCGGTCTCTCTCTCTCTCTCTCTCTCTCTCTCTCTCTCTCTCTCTCTCTCTCTCTCTCTCTCTCTCTCTCTCTCTCTCTCTCTCTCTCTCTCTCTCTCTCTCTTCCTCCGTTTTCTACATGATTTCGCTCTCTTATCTTGTTCTTTTGTCCGATTTCTTTTCTTGTCCGTCTCATCCTCTTTCGCTCTTGCTGCTTATATATTTGTTTCCTGCCTAGTTATCTGTCTGTCTGTGGTCCCATCTGTCTTTATGTGCAGATTTCTCTCTTTCTGTCTCTCTCTCTCTCTCTCTCTCTCTCTCTCTCTCTCTCTCTCTCTCTCTCTCTCTCTCTCTCTCTCTCTCTCTCTCTCTCTCTCTCCTTCTCTCTCTCTATTTCTCTCTTTCTTCATCATCAATATTATTATCATCATCTTCCTCTTCTTCTTGTTCTTCTTTCTCCTCCTCCTCCCTTTCCTCCCCCCCCCCATCCTCCTACTCCTCCTCCCCCCCCATCCTCCTACTCCTCCTCCCCATCCTCCTCCTCCCTCCTCCTCCCCATCCTCCTTCCTCTCCTCCTCCTCCCTCTCCTCTTCCTCCTCCCTCCTCCACCTCCTCCTCCTTCCTCTCCTCTTCCTCCTCCCTCCTCCCTCTCGTCCTCCTCCTCCTCCTCCTCCTCCTCCCTTTCTTCATCCCTCTAAACCTCCTCCTCCTCCTCCTCCTCCTCCTCCTCCTCCCTTTCCTCGTCTTCCCTCTCCTCCTTCCTCCTCCCTCTCCTCCCCATCCTCCTCCTCCCTCTCCACCTCCTCCTTCTCCTCTTCCTCCTCCTCCTCCCCATCCACCCCATCCACCCCCTTCGTTTATGCAGGTAAAGGGATATTCTCAAGACGATCATGAACCCAGCCAGTAATAGGTTGAATTATGGTCACGAAGAGCAGTCTGCATGACGTCTGTTCATGGCGGGATTGGATGGATTGGCTAATAGGCCGATTTGTGTGCCTGTGCGTAAGGGGGGGTGGGGGAGGGTAGGGGGGGAGGCTAGTTTTTGTTAATGGTGTGCGTAAGGGGGGGTGGGGGGTAGAGGGGAGGGGCAAGAGGCTAGTTTTTGTTAATGGTGTGCGTAAGGGGGGGTGGGGAAGTAGAGGGGAGTGGGGGGAGGGGGAGGAGGCTAGTTTTTGTTAATGGAGAGTGATTAGGATGGAGAGTGGGATGGGCGAGCGTTTTGTCTCGTGTAGGGATTGTGGTTGTGCACGTGTGTGTGTGTGTGTGTGTGTGTGTGTGTGTGTGTGTGTTTGTGTGTGTGTGTGTGTTTGTGTGTGTGTGTGTTGCATGCATACATATACATACACACACACACACACACACACACACACACACACACACACACACACACATGTGCACAACCACATCCCATATATATATATATATATATATATATATATATATATATATATATATATATATATATATATGTATATAGATAGATAGATAGATAGATAGATAGATAGATAGATAGATAGATATAGATATAGATATAGATAGATAGATCGATAGATAGATAGATAGATGCACGCACACAAACAGATCGACCGATACACTGTTCCATTCTACATCCCAGCGCTTTCTCCGTCCGCTTCCATCTTCTGAAATCAATCCTATAAAAGAGACTATTGTTAGCTTTCATTTCCTTCTTTTCTCTCTTGCTTCCCATTCCTTCGTGGGAGACTTAGATTCGATAATAGAGCTTGATTGAGATCCTGCGAGCCATTTGTGCTGCCATGCATTAAATCGGCGAAAGATTTTTGCATTTACAGATTTGCATTTAGAATAGAGGGCACAGAATCTCCCTTCTGTTAAAACTTGACATTATTTGGAATGACGCAAATTGTATGAAAATGTTGAATTTATGTTTGTGAATAATCGTCTATGCAAGTATTTCCAAGCCATCAAAAAAATAGGAATGCGTATCAAAATAAGTAAGCAGATTTTCAAGCATTTGTGAACGTGAAATGTGGGAATGTGTATTCAAATTTTTAGAACATTTGTGAACGGTAAATCATGGAAATATGCATTGATAAAAGTCAACAAATCGTCAAAAATGCGCTAACGCCATTTTGTTGGAATACATATTGATGTGAATAACCAATTTTTCCAACGTATATGAATGCTAAAAAGTTGAAACGTGTATCTATGTATTAACAAAATTACAGATGCGACAAACCCGTCAAAATGCAGAGTCACATTTGGGTATTTTGCATTTATTGATTCAACTGATTATGTATTTTGTAAAAGGAAAAGGAAAAGTGTATCAGTTCAGCATTATTTCAGATTTCTCAACTAGATTTCACATGAAACTAACGCCCAAAAAGTGAGTTTGAAGACTGACATGTTTTTCTTCTTCTTCTTCTTCTTCTTCTTCTTCTTCTTCTTCTTTCTTCTCCTTCTTCTTCTTCTTCTTCTTCTTCTTCTTCTTCTTCTTCTTCTTCTTCTTCTTCTTCTTCTTCTTCATCTTCTTCTTCTTCCTCCTCTTCTTCTTCCTTCTTCTTCTTCTTTACTTGTCTTGTCTTTCTTCGATCTGTGCAGTCTTTGTTAAATCCTTAAACTCACGGCCTCGGCGCGTGGGACAAATATTGCTCCCTCTCTATTTCTGGCATCAGTTTATACCCAATCAGTGAGGATTTTGTTGATGATAAAGTGACAACCTTATTATCATCTGAAACCTCCCTTGACATTGAATCAACGAAAAATACTTTTTTTTGTTGTTGTTGTTGTTGCTTATCATATCTCGAAGGAATCCAGTCTGCCTCTCTCTTGAGCGCAATGCATCCTGCCTCCCGCTGCTCCTCCATCCTCAAGCAGAGGCTCCTGCTGATCCTCCATCCTCAAGCTGAGGCTCCTGCTGATCCTCCATCTTCAAGCAGAGACTCCTGCTGCTCCTCCATCCTCAAGCAGAGACTCCTGCTGCTCCTCCATCCTCAAGCAGAGGCTCCTGCTGCTCCTCCATCCTCAAGCAGAGGCTCCTGCTGCTCCTCTATCCACACGCAGAGGCTCCTGCTGCTCCTCCATCCTCAAGCAGAGGCTCCTGCTGCTCCTCCATCCTCAAGCAGAGGCTCCTGCTGCTCCTCCATCCTCAAGCAGAGGCTCCTGCTGCTCCTCCATCCTCAAGCAGAGGCTCCTGCTACTCCTCCATCCTCAAGCAGAGGCTCCTGCTGCTCCTCCATCCTCAAGCAGAGACTCCTGCTGCTCCTCCGTCCTCAAGCAGAGGCTCCCGCTGCTCCTCCATCCCCAAGCAGAGGCTCCTGCTGCTCCTCCATCCTCAAGCAGAGGCTCCTGCTGATCCTCCATCCTCAAGCAGAGGCTCCTGCTGCTCCTCCATCCTCAAGCAGAGGCTCCTGCTGCTCCTCCGTCCTCAAGCAGAGGCTCCTGCTGCTCCTCCATCCTCAAGCAGAGGCTCCTGCTGCTCCTCTATCCTCAAGCAGAGGCTCCTGCTGCTCCTCCATCCTCAAGCAGAGGCTCCCGCTGCTCCTCCATCCCCAAGCAGAGGCTCCTGCTGCTCCTCCATCCTCAAGCAGAGGCTCCTGCTGCTCCTCTATCCTCAAGCAGAGGCTCCTGCTGCTCCTCCATCCTCAAGCAGAGGCTCCTGCTGCTCCTCTATCCTCAAGCAGAGGCTCCTGCTGCTCCTCCATCCTCAAGCAGAGGCTCCCGCTGCTCCTCCATCCCCAAGCAGAGGCTCCTGCTGCTCCTCCATCCTCAAGCAGAGGCTCCTGCTGCTCCTCCATCCTCAAGCAGAGGCTCCCGCTGCTCTTCCATCCCCAAGCAGAGGCTCCTGCTGCTCCTCCGTCCTCAAGCGGAGGCTCCTGCTGCTCCTCCATCCTCAAGCAGAGGCTCCTGCTGCTCCTCCGTCCTCAAGCAGAGGCTCCTGCTGCTCCTCCGTCCTCCAGCAGAGGCTCCTGCTGCTCCTCCATCCTCAAGCAGAGACTCCTGCTGCTCCTCCATCCTCAAGCAGAGGCTCCTGCTGCTCCTCCATCCTCAAGCAGAGGCTCCTGCTGCTCCTCCGTCCTCAAGCAGAGGCTCCTGCTGCTCCTCCATCCTCAAGCAGAGACTCCTGCTGCTCCTCCGTCCTCAAGCAGAGGCTCCTGCTGCTCCTCCATCCTCAAGCAGAGACTCCTGCTGCTCCTCCGTCCTCAAGCAGAGGCTCCTGCTGCTCCTCCATCCTCAAGCAGAGGCTCCTGCTGCTCCTCCATCCTCAAGCAGAGGCTCCTGCTGCTCCTCCATCCTCAAGCAGAGACTCCTGCTGCTCCTCCATCCTCAAGCAGAGGCTCCTGCTGCTCCTCCGTCCTCAAGCAGAGGCTCCTGCTGCTCCTCCATCCTCAAGCAGAGGCTCCTGCTGCTCCTCCGTCCTCAAGCAGAGGCTCCCGCTGCTCCTCCATCCTCAAGCAGAGGCTCCTGCTGCTCCTCCATCCTCAAGCAGAGACTCCTGCTGCTCCTCCATCCTCAA
>NC_091565.1:37501245-37516245 GCF_042767895.1 Penaeus vannamei
ACATCATCCTCCAACATCTCTTTCGCCTTTTTTCTTTCTCTTCCCTTGTCACGTTCTTCTCTCCTTCTCTTTTTTTCGTCTTCTTCTTCTTTTCCTTCATCTTCTCATTCTTTTTTCGGCCTTTGCTTTGCTCCCTGGCTGTCCATACCGTATCGGTCTGAGATTTCTTTGTTTATGTCGTGTCTCTAATATTTACACTGGTAAATATTTTTGTTTCCTCCCTTTCTCTCTCGCTTCTCTCTCTCTCTCTCTTCTCTCTCTCTCTCTCTCTCTCTCTCTCTCTCTCTCTCTCTCTCTCTCTCTCTCTCTCTCTCTCTCTCTCTCTCTCTCTCTCTCTCTCTCCCTTTCTCATCTCTCTAATCTCTCCATCATTCTCTCACTCTCACCTTCACCTTTCCTAAACCATTTCCTTCTCATTCTCTTTCTAATTCCACATCTTTCTTCCTTTATCCTGTCTGTTCCCTTCTTCCCCTTGTCCGTCTTCCCTTCCCCTTTCGCCTTTCTCTCTCTCTCTCCCTCTCCTCCTATCGCTCTCCCTCTATTCTCCCTTCCCACCTTCCCTCTGTTTTCCTATCCTCTCTCTCTCTCTGTCTTTCCTTCGTCTTTTACAATCCCACTTCCTTTTCCTTCCCTTCCCTTTTCTCTTATCTTTATCTTTTATTTCTTTCACCATCCACTTCCTCCTCCCCTTCATTTTCTTTCCCATTCCTTTCCCTTCCCTTCTTCCCTTCTCCATCCTCTCTCTTCCTTCTTCCCTTCTCCCCCCCACCTCCACACTCTACCCTTCCCACCTTCTTTCCCCGCTTTTTTTCCTCCTCCCCTTTCTCCTTCTCCATTCCTTTCTTCCTTCCTCCTCCTCCTCCTCCTTCTCCCTTCCTTCTTTCTCATTTTTTCTTCTCCATCCTCCCTCCTCCTTCCCCCCTTTCCCCCTTCTCCCTTAACTCTCCCCTCATCCTTCTCCTTCCCCCTTCCTCCTTCTCCTTCCCCCTTCCTCCTCCCCCCTTTCCCCTCTTTCCCCTTTCCCCCTTAACTCTCCCGTTCCTCCTCCTCCCTACCCTCCTCCTCCTTTATTCCTTCCTTTTCTCCCCTCCTCTTCCTTCTCCTCTTCCCTCCTCCTCCTTCTCCTCTTCCCTCCTCCCCCTCCCCCCTCTACCCTCCTCCTTCCTCCCTCTCTCCCTCCTCCCCCTTCTCTTTCCCTCATCCTTCCCTCTCCCCTCCTCCCCGCTACCCTCCTCCCCCTTCCCTCTCCCCTCCTCCTCCTCCCTCCCTCTCCCCTCATCTTTCTCCTCTTCCCTTCTCCTCCTCCTCCTCCCCCTTCCCTCTCCCCTCATCCTCCTCCCCCCATACTCTCCTCCTCCTCCTCCTCCTTCCCTCTCCCCTCATCCTCCTTCCTCCCTATCCCCCTTCCCCAGTCCCCCCTTCCTCCCTCCTCCCTCCCTCTCTCCTCATCCTCCTCCCTCCCTCTCCCCCACTTCCTCCCTTCCCCCCTTCCCTCTCCCTTCCCCCCCTTCCCCCTCATCGTCCTTCCCCCTCCTCCTCCTTCCCCCTTCCTCCCCCCGACCCCAACCCAGCCCATCAATATTTGTAGCGTCGTGGGGTCGTCGTCTGGACCAATAATACCAGCGCTGCGACGGTCTGTCAAGTGCAGCTGTCGACCGGGATTTACATGGTATGAGGTGTAGCTTGACGGCGAGGGAGACTAATGACCTGGAGGAAGACGGGGACTTTTCTGTCCTTCTCTCTCTCCTCTCTCTCGAGCTCTCTAACGAGTTCTTTCTCTCGAGTTTTCTCTCTCTTTCTGTCGAGTTCTTTCTCTCGAGCTCTTTCTCTCTCTTGTGTTCTCTCTCTCTCTCTCTCTCTCTCTCTCGAGCTCTTTCTCTCTCTCTCTCTCTCTCTGTCTCCCGAGTTCTCTCGAGTTCTCTTTTTCTCTCTTTCGAGCTCTCTCTCATGTGTGTGCCAGTGTATATGTGTGTGTGTGTGTGTGTGTCAGTGTATCTGTATTTTTGTGTGTCTGTGTGTAAAGAGAGAAAAAAGGAAGAAGAGACAGAAAAAGGGATAGAAGAGGAAAGAGAGAGTGGGAAGAGGGGGAGAGAGAAGGAGAGAAAGAGAGAGAGAGAGAGAGTTTCTTTCTATGAGCTCACGTCAAAGAGACAACAATGAAAAATAAAAAATAAAAACAAGTTTCTCTTACAATTCCTTTAACCACATAACTTGATAGAACTTAAACACAAAAAAAAAAAAACTATGATCAAAATTGCATAAATCAATCTCTAATCGTATATCAAGGACCCTTTATGTAAACGGTATACATGCTATAAGAAAAATAGCACTAGCATTATGTGTGCAATATTCACCTGCAATTAACCATGTTTACAACCGACATCATTAGCGTTCTAAGAGCCTACATTATCAATATTTTGCCATCTCTATTATCATAATCAGCGTATTGTAAAATCTATTCAAATTAGCCAAATTGCTGTTGACTTTTTAATCGCCCCAGCAAAATAACAGCATTAATAATGATAACCGTAATCTAGCAATGATAATAAGGATGATTTAGGCTCATTAAGAGAATAGGCTATTAAACCCAAAAGAACGATTTTTTTAGGGATGATTACTCTTCAAGGGGAAGGCCGGGGGGGGGGGGGTACGAGGAAGTCACCCTCTCCACCCCCCCCCACCCCCACCCAAGGAATACTGTAATTGATATTAAACACTTCTTTCTCTTCTTTCTCTTCCTATTATCATTTTTCTTCTTCTTCGTCTTCTTCGTATCATCATTATTATTAACATCATTTTCATTGTCATCATAATTTTCATAATTATTATCAACATTCTCATCATAATTATTATCATTATCATTATCATTATTATCATCATTATTATCATTGTCATCATTATCATTATTATTATCATTACTATCATCATTATTATCATTATCATCATTATCATTATTATTACTCTTATCATATTTTTGGCCCCATCATCAAAATCCCCAAAAGGTTATTAACATCAACGAAGCAACACCACAACAATAATCACATCTCTTATCACCATCATTACTAGACTGATAATGACATCACTTACACTTGATTACCCGTTATCAGCGTCTTCTCTTATTCTTCATTCGTAAGGGTTCTATCGGGAAATTTTATGCCCTCTGCGTACCTGCGGGAGGAAACAAGAATTAGATCAGGATGATAAAGATGGTTGAGAGAGAGAGAGGGAGAGGGGGGGAGAGGGAGAGGGGGGAGACAGAGAGAGAGGGGGGGGAGAGAGGGGGGAGAGGGAGAGGGAGAGAGGGAGACAGAGAGAGGGGGAGGGAGAGAGAGAGGGAGGATGATATATATATATATATATATATATATATATATATATATAGAGAGAGAGAGAGAGAGAGAGAGAGAGAGAGAGAGAGAGAGAGAGAGAGAGAGAGAGAGAGAGAGAGAAGGAGAGAAAGAGCGAGGGGGAGAGAGAGGGAGAAAAGGAGGGAGA
This sequence comes from Penaeus vannamei, assembly GCF_042767895.1. Lineage (NCBI taxonomy): Eukaryota > Metazoa > Arthropoda > Malacostraca > Decapoda > Penaeidae > Penaeus > Penaeus vannamei. The sequence goes on from NC_091565.1 coordinate 37,504,741, forward strand.
GAGAGAGAGAGAGGGGAGGGAGAGAGAGAGGGAGGGGAGAGAAAGAGGAACAGAGAGAGAAGTAGAAATAAAGAGAGAGAGAGAGAGAGAGAGAGAGAGAGAGAGAGAGAGAGAGAGAGAGAGAGAGAGAGAGAGAGAGAGAGAGAGAAATGAAGAGAGAATGAGAGAGAGAAAAAAATGAAGAGAGAATGAGAGAGAGAGAGAGAGAGAGAAATGAAGAGAGAAAGAGAGAGGGGGGAGGGAGAAATAAAGAGAAAAAGAGAGGGAAGGAGAAATGAAGAGAGAGAGAGAGAGAGAGAGAGAGAGAGAGAGAGATAGAAAAAGAGAGAGAGAGGGGGGTAAAGGATTAGAGAGAGAGAGAGAGAGAGAGAGAGAGAGAGAGAGGGCGAGAGAGAGAGAGAGAGAGAGAGAGAGACAGACAGACAGACAGACAGACAGACAGACAGACAGACAGACAGGAGAAGAGAATCAAACAGAGAGACAGACATGTATATAAATAGACAGATAGACATACAAGTAGATAGATCGACAGACAGACACACAGGTAGATAAATAGACAGATAAGTAGATAGACAAAGAGACAAATAGACAGACGAAGAGAAATCGAGAAAAATCTACTTCACGATTACACAAAATATATTTGTCTATAAACTAAGACCCTCACGTAGTTTAGAGAAGAAAAAAAAACACATGAAACATCACATAAGAAATAAGAAATAATAGATAATAGATAATAAACATTATAAACTAAGACCATCACGTAGTTTAGAGAAAAAAAAACATGAAACATCACATAAGAAATAAAAAATGAGAAATGATAGATAATAAATAATAAACATTTAGTCGCTCTACAGATGGCAACGAAAATAATGCAGACAGCAACATCCATACGGGTTTTGCTACTACTGAAATATTCATCGGTCGAAAGATAACCTGTCAATCAAAGTCGATTTAAATGCAATCTGGTTAAGGTAGAAAAGTAGTAGTAGTAGTAGTAGATTTAGATCATTTTCAGTTGCGTTTTCTGTGTGTATGTGTGTGTGTTTGTGTGTGTGTGTTTGGCTGTGTGTGTGTTTTTGTTTGGCACTGTGTGAGTGTGTGCGTGTGTTTGGCTGTGTGTGTGTGTGTTTGTGTGTTGAGCTGTGTGTGTGTGTGTGTGTGTGTGTGTTTGTGTGTTGGGCTGTGTGTATGTGTGTGTGTGTGTTTGGCTCTGTGTGTGTGTGTTTGTGTGTGTATATGTGTGTGTGTATGTGCGTACACGGGTGGGTTGTTATAGATATTGGAAGCATGACTGTGTATGAGAGAAAAATAACCTTTTTTTCATATTTCACTTTTTTCTCTCTCTCTCTCGCTCCAACTGATATCAACGTCAAAATACATTCCATGACAAACAAAATACAACAGTCCATTCATATGAAAACTTATCATTCTTTATAGTTACGCGAGAATATAACAAAAAAGAAATCCCAATAAAACATTTTGAAAAAATACTCTCACATCTGAAAAATGAAACAAAAAGATTAACAGCAAAAAATCATAAATCCCAGCACAGCAAAGACAGCTATGACATGACACAAAAAGATCGAAAACTTATAGGTATGCCAGGCATAGATTTCTGTTGGTGTGTATGCCTGTCTGTCTGTCATACGGATGGATATGTGTCGTTTTGTTTTGGTCTTATTTATTCTTTTTTCTCCTCTTTCTTATCTATTGTCTGCATGTCTGTCTGACTGTCTCTGTCTCTGATTATCTGTCTGTCTCTCTTTCTCTCTCTCTCTCTCTCTCTCTCTCTCTCTCTCTCTCTCTCTCTCTCTCTCTGTCTCTCTCTCTCTCTCTCTTTCTCTCTCTCTCTCTCTCCCCTCTCCCTCCCTCCCTAATCCCTCAACTCCACCCCTCTCTCTCTCCCTAATCCTTCACCCCCCCTCTCTCTCTCTATCTCTCTATCTCTCTTTCTCCTTCCCTCCCTCCCTCCCTCCCTCCCTCCCTCCCTCCGTCTTTCTCTCTCTCTGTCTCTATCTATCTATCTATCTATCTATCTCTATATATAACTCTCTCTCAACTCTCTCTCTCTTTCTCCTTCCCTCCCTCCCTCCCTCTCTCTCTCTCTCTCTCTCTCTCTCTCTCTCTCTCTCTCTCTCTCTCTCTCTCTCTCTCTCTCTCTCTCTCTCTCTCTCTCTCTCTCTCTCTCTCTCTCCCTCTCTCCCTCCCTCCCTCCCTCCCTCCCTCTCTCTCTCTCCCTCCCTCTCTCCCTCAATCTCTCTCTATCTCTCTCTCTCTCTCTCTCTCTCCCTCCCTCTCCCTCCCTCCTTTTCTCTCCCTTCCACCCTCCCTCCCTCCCTCTCCATCCCTCCCTCCCTCCCTCCCTCCCTCCCTCCCTCCCTCCCTCCCTCTCTCCCTCTCTCCCTCTCTCCCTCCCTCCCCCTCCTCTCTCTCTCTCCTTCCTTCCTCAACATTCACGTTTCACAACTCACCCACTAAACCCCCTTAGGAAAGAGCAAATGTTTAATATCGCCAAATGTGCCTATCTCTTGCCTCCCTCTCTCTCTCTCTCTCTCTCTCGCTCTCTCGCTCTTTCTCTCTCTCTCTCTCTCTCTCTCTCTCTCTCTCTCTCTCTCTCTCTCTCTCTCTCTCTTCCCAATCCTTCCTCTCTCTCTCTCTCTCTCTCTCTCTCTCTCTCTCTCTCTCTCTCTCTCTCTCTCTCTCTCTCTCTCTCTCTCTCTCTCTCTCTATCTATCTATCTCTATCTATCTATCTATCTATCTATCTATCTATCTCTTGGCCGTCGCGTCCTGTGATGTTTTATGGACAGAAGTGAAAAGGTTTCCCGTGCAATATGGGGTCAGTTGGATGTTTGGTTACATTTTGAGCACAATTGTTCTGGACCGAATATGAGTAAAATGGATTCTGTGCATGGAAATAAATTGGAAATCTATCCGCTTTGATAGGAAGGTTCAACTGGTGTTTTGTTTTTTTTTGGTGGGGGGGGTCTCATTATTATGTGTAGTTTTTTTTTCTTTCTTTCGTGTATATTGTTTTATTGTTTTTAGTTTCGATTTGTTTTTTGTCTATTTTCTCTTTCTTGAGTGTATTTTTATCTTTCGAACTGATTTCTTTTCTCTCTCTCTGTCTCTCTCTCTCTCTCTCTCTCTCTCTCTCTCTCTCTCTCTCTCTCTCTCTCTCTCTCTCTCTCTCTCTCTCTCTCTCTCTCTCTCTCTCTCTCTCTCTCTCTCTCTCTTTCTTTTTTTTTATTTTTTTTAGACAGTACTTTTGGCCCTTAAAATTGACTTGTATTTATATATTTACCGAAAATTCTTGATTGCTGCAACCTCAAGAAATACATTTGATAATTATTATATACTCTTGGTGGTACTGATTGCGGAGCATCATGGCGAGACTGCGAGTACCCGTTTGAAAGCACATTTCTGTCTCGGTTCTACTTCATGACTGTTATCATCTCCCGGTTCTACTTCGTGACTTATCATCTCCCGGTTCTACTTCATGACTTATCATCTCTCGGTTCTACTTCATGACATCATCTCCCGGTTCTACTTCATGACATCATCTCTCGGTTCTACTTCATGACATCATCTCTCGGTTCTACTTCATGACTTATCATTTCTCGGTTCCATTTCATGACTGATCATCTCCCGGTTCTACTTCATGACTTATCATCTCCCGGTTCTACTTCGTGACTGTTATCATCTCCCGGTTCTACTTCATGACTGATCATCTCCCGGTTCTACTTCATGACTTATCATCTCCCGGTTCTACTTCATGACTGATCATCTCCCGGTTCTACTTCATGACTGATCATCTCCCGGTTCTACTTCATGACTCATTATCTCCCGGTTCTACTTCATGGCTTATCATCTCCCGGTTCTACTTCATGACTCATTATCTCCCGGTTCTATTTCATGACTTATCATCTCCCGGTTCTACTTCATGACTGATCATCTCCCGGTTCTACTTCATGACTGATCATCTTCCGGTTCTACTTCATGACTTATCATCTTCCGGTTCTACTTCATGACTTAACATCTCCCGGTTCTACTTCATGACTGATCATCTTCCGGTTCTACTTCATGACTTATCATCTCCCGGTTCTACTTCATGACTGATCATCTCCCGGTTCTACTTCATGACTGATCATCTCCCGGTTCTACTTCATGACTGATCATCTCCCGGTTCTACTTCATGACTTATCATCTCCCGGTTCTACTTCATGACTGATCATCTCCCGGTTCTACTTCATGACTGATCATCTCCCGGTTCTACTTCATGACTCATTATCTCCCGGTTCTACTTCATGGCTTATCATCTCCCGGTTCTACTTCATGACTCATTATCTCCCGGTTCTACTTCATGACTGATCATCTCCCGGTTCTACTTCATGACTGATCATCTCCCGGTTCTACTTCATGACTGATCATCTCCCGGTTCTACTTCATGACTTATCATCTCCCGGTTCTACTTCATGACTGATCATCTTCCGGTTCTACTTCATGACTTATCATCTCCCGGTTCTACTTCATGACTTATCATCTCCCGGTTCTACTTCATGACTTATCATCTCCCGGTTCTACTTCATGACTGATCATCTTCCGGTTCTACTTCATGACTTATCATCTCCCGGTTCTACTTCATGACTTATCATCTCCCGGTTCTACTTCATGACTTATCATCTCCCGGTTCTACTTCATGACTTATCATCTCCCGGTTCTACTTCATGACTGATCATCTTCCGGTTCTACTTCATGACTTATCATCTTCCGGTTCTACTTCATGACTTATCATCTCCCGGTTCTACTTCATGACTTATCATCTCCCGGTTCTACTTCATGACTGATCATCTTCCGGTTCTACTTCATGACTTATCATCTCCCGGTTCTACTTCATGACTTATCATCTCCCGGTTCTACTTCATGACTTATCATCTCCCGGTTCTACTTCATGACTTATCATCTCCCGGTTCTACTTCATGACTGATCATCTTCCGGTTCTACTTCATGACTTATCATCTCCCGGTTCTACTTCATGACTGATCATCTCCCGGTTCTACTTCATGACTGATCATCTCCCGGTTCTACTTCATGACTTACAATCTCCCGGTTCTACTTCATGACTTATCATTTCTCGGTTCTACTTCATGACTGATCATCTCTCGGTTCTACTTCATGACTTATCATCTCCCGGTTCTACTTCATGACTTATCATCTCCCGGTTCTACTTCATGACTTATCATCTCCCGGTTCTACTTCATGACTTATCATCTCCCGGTTCTACTTCATGACTGATCATCTTCCGGTTCTACTTCATGACTTATCATCTCCCGGTTCTACTTCATGACTTATCATCTCCCGGTTCTACTTCATGACTTATCATCTCCCGGTTCTACTTCATGACATCATCTCTCGGTTCTACTTCATCTTATCATCTTCCGGTTCTACTTCATGACTGATCATCTCTCGGTTCCATTTCATGACTATTATTACAAAATCAGTGCTTTCAGTCTTGAAGCCGTTATCCAAACACTTATGGTAATCTGTAGTTTAAAAAATAAATGTATGAGTGTAAGTCTCTAAGTCTTTCTGAATATTATCTCGCTTTTTATACATATACTGTTTTGAAATGATTCCAAGTAAGTCAAAAAATGATGTACTCATGAATTTATTAAGGTACGGTGATGCTAGATAAGCTAATAGGAAAAAAAATATTCTCTAAATAACAGGAAAAGATATTATATTTCAATCTCTAAATAACAGAAAAAATATCATATTTCGATGTCTAAATAACAGAAAAATATTACATTCCGATCTCTAAATAACAGAAAAAATATTATATTCCGATCTCTAAATAACAGGAAAAAATATCATATTCCGATCTCTAAATAACAGAAAAAAATTATATTTTTCGATCTCTAAATAACAGAAAAAATATTATATTCCGATCTCTAAATAACAGGAAAAAATATTATATTTTGATCTCTGAATAACAGGAAAAATATTATATTCCGATCTCTAAATAACAGGAAAAAATATTATATTCCGATCTCTAAATAACAGGAAAAAATATTATATTCCGATCTCTAAATAACAGGAAAAAATATTATATTTCGATCTCTAAATAACAGAAAAAATATTATATTCCGATCTCTAAATAACAGGAAAAAATATTATATTCCGATCTCTAAATAACAGGAAAAATATTATATTCCGATCTCTAAATAACAGGAAAAAATATTATATTCCGATCTCTAAATAACAGAAAAAATATTATATTCCGATCTCTAAATAACAGGAAAAAATATTATATTCCGATCTCTAAATAACAGGAAAAATATCATATTTCGATCTCTGAATAACAGAAAAAAATATATATTTTGATCTCTAAATAACAGAAAAAAAATATTATATTTCGATCTCTAAATAACAGAAAAAATAATATATTCCGATCTCTAAATAACAGAAAAAATAATATATTCCGATCTCTAAATAACAGAAAAAATATTATATTCCGATCTCTAAATAACAGAAAAAATATCATATTCCGATCTCTAAATAACAGAAAAAATATTATATTCCGATCTCTAAATAACAGAAAAAATATCATATTCCGATCTCTAAATAACAGAAAAAATATTATATTCCGATCTCTAAATAACAGGAAAAATATCATATTCCGATCTCTAAATAACAGAAAAAATATCATATTCCGATCTCTAAATAACAGAAAAAATATTATATTCCGATCTCTAAATAACAGAAAAAATATCATATTCCGATCTCTAAATAACAGAAAAAATATCATATTCCGATCTCTAAATAACAGAAAAAATATTATATTCCGATCTCTAAATAACAGGAAAAAATATTATATTCCGATCTCTAAATAACAGGAAAAAATATTATATTTCGATCTCTAAATAACAGGAAAAAATATTATATTCCGATCTCTAAATAACAGGAAAAAATATTATATTCCTATCTCTAAATAACAGGAAAAAATATTATATTCCTGTCTCTAAATAACAGGAAAAATATTATATTCCGATCTCTAAATAACAGGAAAAAATATTATATTTCGATCTCTAAATAACAGGAAAAAATATCATATTCCGATCTCTAAATAACAGAAAAAATATTATATTCCGATCTCTAAATAACAGGAAAAAATATTATATTTCGATCTCTGAATAACAGAAAAAAATATATATTTTGATCTCTAAATAACAGAAAAAAAATATTATATTCCGATCTCTAAATAACAGGAAAAAATATTATATTCCGATCTCTAAATAACAGGAAAAAATATTATATTCCGATCTCTAAATAACAGAAAAAATATTATATTCCGATCTCTAAATAACAGGAAAAAATATTATATTCCGATCTCTAAATAACAGAAAAAATATTATATTTTGATCTCTAAATAACAGGAAAAAATATTATATTCCGATCTCTAAATAACAGAAAAAATATTATATTTTGATCTCTAAATAACAGGAAAAAATATCATATTCCGATCTCTGAATAACAGAAAAAATATTATATTCCGATCTCTAAATAACAGGAAAAAATATTATATTCCGATCTCTAAATAACAGAAAAAATATTATATTTCGTTCTCTAAATAACAGAAAAAATATTATATTCCGATCTCTAAATAACAGGAAAAATATTATATTCCGATCTCTAAATAACAGGAAAAAATATTATATTCCGATCTCTAAATAACAGAAAAAAATATTATATTCCGATCTCTAAATAACAGGAAAAATATTATATTCCGATTTCTAAATAACAGGAAAAAATATCATATTTCGATCTCTGAATAACAGAAAAAAAATATTATATTTCAATCTTTAAATAACAGGAAAAAATATTATATTCCGATCTCTAAATAACAGAAAAAAATATTATATTCCGATCTCTAAATAACAGAAAAAATATTATATTTCGGTCTCTAAATAACAGAAAAAAATATTATATTCCGATCTCTAAATAACAGAAAAAAATATTATATTCCGATCTCTAAATAACAGAAAAAATATTATATTCCGATCTCTAAATAACAGAAAAAATATTATATTCCGATCTCTAAATAACAGGAAAAATATTATATTCCGATCTCTAAATAACAGGAAAAAATATTATATTTCGATCTCTGAATAACAGAAAAAAATATTATATTCCGATCTCTAAATAACAGAAAAAAATATTATATTCCGATCTCTAAATAACAGGAAAAAATATTATATTCCGATCTCTAAATAAAAGGAAAAAATATCATATTCCGATCTCTAAATAACAGGAAAAAATATCATATTTCGATCTCTAAATAACAGGAAAAATATTATATTTCGATCTCTAAATAACAGGAAAAAATATTATATTCCGATCTCTAAATAACAGGAAAAAATATTATATTCCGATCTCTAAATAACAGGAAAAAATATCATATTCCGATCTCTAAATAACAGGAAAAAATATTATATTCCGATCTCTAAATAACAGGAAAAATATTATATTTCGATCTCTAAATAACAGGAAAAAATATCATATTTCGATCTCTAAATAACAGGAAAAAATATTATATTCCGATCTCTAAATAACAGGAAAAAATATTATATTCCGATCTCTAAATAACAGGAAAAAATATTATATTCCGATCTCTAAATAACAGGAAAAAATATTATATTCCGATCTCTAAATAACAGGAAAAAATATTATATTCCGATCTCTGAATAACAAGAAAAAATATATTTCGATCTCTAAATAACAGGAAAAATATTATATTCCGATCTCTAAATAACAGAAAAAATATTATATTCCGATCTCTAAATAACAGGAAAAATATTATATTCCGATCTCTAAATAACAGGAAAAAATATTATATTCCGATATCTAAATAACAGGAAAAATATTATATTTCGGTCTCTAAATAACAGAAAAAAATATTATATTCCGATCTCTAAATAACAGAAAAAAATATTATATTCCGATCTCTAAATAACAGAAAAAAATATTATATTCCGATCTCTAAATAACAGGAAAAAATATTATATTCCGATCTCTAAATAACAGGAAAAAATATCATATTTCGATCTCTAAATAACAGGAAAAAATATTATATTTCGTTCTCTAAATAACAGGAAAAAATATCATATTCCGATCTCTAAATAACAGGAAAAAATATCATATTTCGATCTCTAAATAACAGGAAAAAATATTATATTCCGATCTCTAAATAACAGGAAAAATATTATATTTCGGTCTCTAAATAACAGGAAAAAATATCATATTTCGATCTCTAAATAACAGGAAAAAATATTATATTCCGATCTCTAAATAACAGGAAAAAATATTATATTCCGATCTCTAAATAACAGGAAAAAATATCATATTTCGATCTCTAAATAACAGGAAAAAATATTATATTCCGATCTCTGAATAACAAGAAAAAATATATTTCGATCTCTAAATAACAGGAAAAATATTATATTCCGATCTCTAAATAACAGAAAAAATATTATATTCCGATCTCTAAATAACAGAAAAAATATTATATTCCGATCTCTAAATAACAGGAAAAATATTATATTCCGATCTCTAAATAACAGGGAAAAAAATATAATATTCCGATCTCTAAATAACAGGAAAAAATATCATATTTCGATCTCTGAATAACAGGAAAAAATATAATATTCCGATCTCTGAATAACAGGAAAAAATATAATATTTCGATCTCTAAATAACAGGAAAAAATATTATATTCCGATCTCTAAATAACAGGAAAATATATTATATTTCGATCTCTAAATAACAGAAAAATATTACATCTCGAATTCTAAATAACAGAAAAAATATCATATTTCGATCTCTGAATAACAGAAAAAATATATATTTCGATCTCTAAAAAACAGAAAAAATATATTCCGATCTCTAAATAACAGAAAAAATATTATATTTCGGTCTCTAAATAACAGAAAAAATATATTCCGATCTCTAAATAACAGAAAAAATATTATATTTCGGTCTCTGAATAACAGGAAAAAATATAATATTTCGATCTCTGAATAACAGGAAAAAATATAATATTTCGATCTCTAAATAACAGGAAAAAATATTATATTCCGATCTCTAAATAACAGGAAAATATATTATATTTCGATCTCTAAATAACAGAAAAATATTACATCTCGAATTCTAAATAACAGAAAAAATATCATATTTCGATCTCTGAATAACAGAAAAAATATATATTTCGATCTCTAAAAAACAGAAAAAATATAATATTCCGATCTCTAAATAAGAAAGTGCAATGATACACGTGTTAAAGAGAAAACTCCTTTGGCAGAGGATCTATTATGTAATCATAGCTGAAGTGTGATATCAGACAGGATATCATACATCTGAGGAGAGAAAACAAATACATTTGAGGAGAGAAAATAAAAATATCTGAGGAGAGGAAACAAATACATTTGAGGAGAGAAAATGAAAATATCTGAGGAGAGAAAACAAATACATCTTATCAGAGGAAACAAATACATCTGAGGAGAGAAAACAAATACATCTTATCAGAGGAAACAAATACATCTGAGGAGAGAAAACAAATACATCTGAGGAGAGAAAACTAATACATTTGAGGAGAGAAAACAAATACATTTGAGGAGAGAAAACAAATACATTTGAGGAGAGAAAACAAATACATCTGAGGAGAGAAAACAAATACATCTTATCAGAGGAAACAAATACATCTGAGGAGAGAAAACAAATACATCTGAGGAGAGAAAACTAATACATTTGAGGAGAGAAAACAAATACATTTGAGGAGAGAAAACAAATACATTTGAGGAGAGAAAACAAATACATTTGAGGAGAGAAAACAAATACATTTGAGGAGAGAAAATGAAAATATCTGAGGAGAGAAAACAAATACATCTTATCAGAGGAAACAAATACATCTGAGGAGAGAAAACAAATACATCTGAGGAGAGAAAACAAATACATCTTATCAGAGGAAACAAATACATCTGAGGAGAGAAAACAAATACATCTGAGGAGAGAAAACAAATACATTTGAGTAGAGAAAACAAATACATTTGAGGAGAGAAAACAAATACATTTGAGGAGAGAAAACAAATACATTTGAGGAGAGAAAACAAATACATTTGAGGAGAGAAAACAAATATATTTGAGGAGATAAAACAAATACATTAGAGGAGAGGAAACAAATACATTTGAGGAGAGAAAACAAATACATTTGAGGAGAGGAAACAAATACATTTGAGGAGAGAAAACAAAAATATCTGAGGAGAGAAAACAAATACATTTGAGGAGAGGAAACAAATACATTTGAGGAGAGAAAACAAATACATTTGAGGAGAGAAAACAAATACATTTGAGGAGAGGAAACAAATACATTTGAGGAGAGAAAACTAATACATTTGAGGAGAGGAAACAAATACATTTGAGGAGAGGAAACAAATACATCTGAGGAGAGAAA
>NC_091565.1:37526245-37528745 GCF_042767895.1 Penaeus vannamei
TAACGAACAGCATAAATAGCGAACAAGATACGTAAGAGAATAGGAAAATAAACTAACGAACATCACAAACAACGAACAGGATACGTAGGCGAATGAAACAAAGATAGTGAAGACGTGACAAGCATAACAAACATCCCAAAGGCCCGAAAAAAAGGCAAAGAAACCAATAAGAGACGCAGAAAGATAGGATAAGACGAACGGAGATCCCAAGGAGCGAATAGGATACGCTCGAGGACATAGGATAAGGGTGACGAAGGAGGAGGAGAGGAAAAAGAAGCAAAATAGAGGAGGATAGAAGACCGGTTGGATGCTCACGGCGGGGCGACAGGTAACAAGAGGGACGCCTTAAGGATATTCGCTTTTCGTGGTCGCTTGCTCCTTCCGTTCTCGGCTGTTCTCTTCTCTTCTTCTCTTCTTCTCTTTTTTTCTGTTTTTCTGTTCTTTATTGTTGTCTTGGTTTCTCTTCTCTTCTTCCCTTCTTCTCTTTTTTTCTGGTCTTTATTGTTGTCTTGGTTTCTCTTCTCTTCTTCCCTTCTTCTCTTTTTTTTTATTTTTTCTGGTCTTTACAATTGTCTTGGTTTCTCTTCTCTTCTTTTCTTGTCTGTTCTTTATTGTTGTCTTTGCTTCTCTTCTCTTTTCTGTTTTGTTTTTGTTTTTTTGTCTTTATTGTTGTCTTTGCATCTCTTCTCTTCTTTTTTTTATTTTTTTTTCTTTATTGTTGTCTTTGCTTCTCTTCTCTTTTTTCCTTCTTTTCTGTTCTTTATTGTTGTCTTTGTTTCTCTTTTCTTTTTTTCTGTTTTTTTCTGTTCTTTATTGTTGTCTTTGCTTCTCTTCTCTTTTTTCCTTCTTTTCTGTTCTTTATTGTTGTCTTTGTTTCTCTTTTCTTTTTTTCTGCTTTTTCTGTTCTTTATTGTTGTCTTTGCTTCTCTTCTTCTCTTTTTTCTTTTTTTCTTTTTTTCTTTTTTCTCTTTGCTTCTTTTTCTTTTTTCTTCTTCTTTTATTGGTCCTTTCTGTTCTCTTCTATTCCAATCTTTTCTCTTCACTTTTCCTGTTCTTCTCTGTTTTTTATTGTTCTCTTTGCTTCTTTTTTCTGTTTTTCCTTTTCTTTTGTTGTTCTTTTCTGTTCTCTTCTATTTCCTTCTTTTCTCTTTACTTCTCTTTCTGTTTTTTTCTGTTCTTTATTGTTCTCATTGCTTCTGTTTCAGGTTTTCTTTTTTTGTTGGTGTTTTCTTTTATCTATTTTTCTTTCCTTTTTCCTTCCTTTTCTGTTTGTTTGTTTCATTTACCTTCTATTCTTTTCTGTGTTATTTTGTTTTTCCCTTTCTCTTCTTTTCTGTTCTGTTCTCTTCTCCTCTCTTCTTTCTGTTTTTTTTTTGTTGTTGTTGTTGTTGTTGTTGTTGTTGTTTTTTCTCTCTTCTTTTCTCTTCCTTCTCTGTTCTTTTTTTGTTCTCTTAGTTTCTCTTCTCCTTTTTATCTGTTCTTTTTCTGTCCTCTTAGTTTCTCTCCTCTTCTTTCTCTGTTCTTTTTCTGTTCTCTTCTCTTCTCTTACCCTTCGTTCTCTTTGCTCTTATGGTGATCACCATATAGATATTGATATAGATATAGATATAGTTATAGATATAGATATGTTTCCTTCTGTTCCCTTCTGTTCTTTTTTCTCCTGAATTGAACGTCTGTTCTATCTCCCCTTGTTCTTGTTCTCTCATCTGTAATGCGTCATTATCAACAACGTCTTGGCTATAGTTCTTTTGCATTCACTTGAGCATGTAAAGATAAAGTAATTATAGTTAGAGGAAGGAAAGGGTAAGGAAGAAGGTAGTGAGAGAGGGGGGAGAGGGGAGGGGGAGGGGAGGGGAGGGGGGAGGGGGGAGAGGGGGGAGGGGGGAGGGGAGGGGGGAGGGGGGGAGGGGGAAGGGGGGAGGGGTGAGAGGGGAGGGGGGAGGGGGGAGTGAGGGAGGGGAGATCAAAGGAAGAGGAGAGAGGGAAGAAGGGGAGAGATGGAGATATGGAGAGACGGAGAGGGATGGTGAGGAGGGGGGGGAGGGGGAGACAGAGGAAGAGAGGCAGGAAGGGACGATAGAAGAGGAAAGAGAGAGACGAGCGAAAGAGCGAGAGAAAGAGCGAAAGAGAGAGAGAGAGAGAGAGAGAGAGAGAGAGAGAGAGAGCGCGAAAGAGAAAGAGAGGGAGAGAGAGAGAAAAAAAAGGGCGAAAGAACGAGAAAGAGAGCGAGAAAGAGAGAGAGAGAGAAAGAAAGAGAGAGAGAGAGAAGAGAGAAGCCAGAAGAGAGAGCGAAGGAGGAAGAGAAGCAGAGACAGAAAGAAGGAGGGGGACAGCTTTATCCTCCAATTAATCTGGCCTTGCTCTCCTCCCTCCTTCACGCCCTAAGGATCAGGATATCAAAATGGTTCTTGCCTTTCATTAAAAAAAAAAAAAAAAAAAAAAAAAGCCTAAAGATCCCGCAGGCATAAACGAGAAGGATAAGGATAAGAAGGATAAGTGG
>NC_091565.1:37541245-37555144 GCF_042767895.1 Penaeus vannamei
CCTTTCCCCCTCGTCCTTTCCCCCCTTCCCTCGCCCTCTCCCCTCTTCTCTCCTCTTCTCCCCTCTTCTCTCCTCCTCTCCCCCTTCCCTCGTCCCTCTCCCCCTTCCCTCCCCTCCTCTCCCCCTTCCCTCCTCCTCTCCCCCTTTCCCCCTCGTCCTCTCCCCCTTCCCTCGTCCTCTCCCCCTTCCCCCTCGTCCTCTCCCCCTTCCCTCCTCCTCTCCCCCTTCCCTCGTCCTCTCCTCCTTCCCTCGTCCTCTCCCCCTTCCCTCCTCCTCCCTTCTGCGCACAATGTATAGCAGCGAGCCTCCTCCGCCTCGCCCCGCCGCTCTATTAGCCGCGCGAGAAGGCTTCCCGTAGTGTCCTCGAGCTCCTCTTCGGGATCAAAGCGAAGGCCCTAATGACGTCAGCAAATATTTCCTGCCCCGCGCCGAGAGATCTCCAGATGCAGATTCCTTCGAGCAGATCGTCGCGAGAGCCGCCCCCGACGCCCTTGCAGCGCCCGCGAGAGGGGACGCGCGACTAACTACGCGCTTTGGTCGCTCCTTCAGCGTCGTCTTGCATATGCATATAGCATGAGGCCCGCGTGCAAGCCCTGGCGTGACGTCATCGAGCTTCTAGGTAAGCAATGGCTGCATCAAAGCGCATGAATGGAAAGGGAGATACGTACACAAACACACACGCACGAGAACGCGTGCATACAAACAAACACACACACACACACACACAACATACATACACACTTACACGCACACACACACACACATACACACACAAATAAATAAACAAACATATATATATATATATACATATATATATATATATATATATATATATATATATATATATATATATATATATATATATATATATACAAAAGAGGCTACATGCCGTGTGTTGGTGACAGCCATCACTGGCGCTGCTCTTCAAGAGTTCTCAAGCTGTCGGCGGGGGAAGTTCGCTTCAGTTTCCTTTTTTCTTCTTTTTTTTCATCTTTTCTCTTTCTCTTCACGTGTTTAGGCGGAAGGCTGCAACTGCCACATTTCCTCCGGCTTTTGAAACCGTCGCCTCCCGAGATCCCCGAGTTATCCCCTCAGCTTCCGGCAAAGTCTTGGATTCGCCTGATTTCTCCAAAGTAGATTTTGATCTGGCAGTGATGAAGCGAGATGCCGGGATTGCAAGGAAAAATGGCTTCTCCGAGAACCTCTTTCTCTTCTTTTTTTTTTACCTCATTTTCACCCTTACGCTCGCCCTTAGAGTTCCCTTCTCCCTTGCTCTCGCTTCTCGTCCTCACCCTTGAGCCTCAAGAACCGCCGAGTCACGTGACACCAAGAGTACCAATTTTTCTTCCAAGAAATGTCATTTGAAAGCTATTTAGAGCCTGGGTAATAATTGATATTTAATTTATTTCTATTTCATTATTACCAGCATATAACTGTTCCTCGTTATGTAATCATTATATTTGATTCCTTTAATTAATAATACAATTCATTACTTTATTACTATTCAGATATCTAATTAACATATCATGATAATCTATTATTTATATTTATTTTCGTAAGTAAACAATTTATCAATAGTGGATTCTGATAAGACAAGATGACCAACCTAGCACCCCCCCCCCTCTTCCCCTTCCGCCGTTCGCTTTCCCCTCATCTCCTGCTTCTCGCTCTCTCCCTCTCCTCCCTCTCAGTTCACTCTCCCCTCTTCCTTCCTCTTTCCTCCTTCCTCCCCCTTTCCTTCTCTCCACCTTTCTCATCCCTGTCTTTTTTTTCTTCATCCCCTTCTCTCTTCCCTCATAATCTCCCAAGACCTTGTTTTTAAACTCTATCCTATTTCTTTCTTTTCCTTCGCCCATTTCCGTTTACCCTTCCTCCATCCCTCTCCTACCCTCTATATTTCTCACCTATTCATCTTCCTCATTTCCTCCACTTTACTCCGCCTCTCCTTCCAACACTTCTCCCCTCCCTTTCTCCCTTCACTCGTTACCATTCTCCCTTCCCCTTCCATCCCCACCTTTTCCCCTTTCCATATCACACTGTATTCCCCCCACCACCTACCCAAACCTTCCATTCCTCTCCCCTCCCCCTCCCCAGCTTCCTTCATGCCCCTTCACCTCTCTCCCTTTCTCCCTCATTATTTTCTATGCCTCTCCCCTCCTAGTCTTCCCATCCCATCCCCATCCATTTCTCCCTAAACCTCCCATCTCTCTCCCCCTTTCCCTCACCTTCCTCCCCCACGCCTCTCCCCTAAACCCCCACACCCTCCTCCCCACGCCTCCCCCTAAACCCCCACCATCCTCCCCCACTCTTCTCCCCCTAAACCCCCACTACCCCCCATCCCTTTCCCTTTAAACCCCCACTACTTCCCGATCTCTCTCCCCCCTTTTCCCCCCACCTTCCTCCCCCCATCCCCCTCTCCCTTTCCCCCCACCACTACTCCCCCATCCCTCTCCCCCCTTTCCCCCCCACCACTACTCCCCCATCCCTCTCCCCCCTTCCCCCTCACTACACCCCCATCCCTCTCCCCCCCCACTGCTCCCCCATCCCTCTCCCCCCACTACTCCCCCATCCCTCTCCCCCCACTACTCCCCCATCCTTCTCCCCCCACTACTCCCCCATCCCTCTCCCCCTTCCCCCCACCTTCCTCCCCCATCCTTCTCCCCCCTTTCTCCCCCACTACTCCCCCATCCCTCTCCCCCCTTCCCCCTCACTACCACCCCCATCCCCTCTCCCCCTCCCCCCCACTACTCCCCCATCCCTCTCCCCCCCTCCCCCCCACCACTACACCCCCATCCCTCTCCCCCTTTTCTCCCCACTACTCCCCATCCCTCTCCCCCCTTTCCCCCCCCACTACTCCCCCATCCCTCTCCCCTCTTCCCCCCCCCCCCACTACTCCCCCATCTCTCCCCCCGACCCACCATTACACACACGCGCTAGCCAGCAATTATACAAACCCAATCAAAACACAAATTCCCGGTCATAGTTTACAACCGACTTGGGAGGCAGATCCTGATCATTTCGGGAACAGAGTGGATAGAAATCTTTGAATTTTGGGGGCAGATTGGAGGAGAGAGGAAGGGAGAAAGAGGAAGAGGGAGGGGCGAAGGAAGAGATGGGAAGAGGAAGAGGAAGGGAGAGAGAGAGATAGGAGGGAAAGGAAGAGATGAGAAGAGGAGGAGGAGGAGGAAGGGAAAGAGAGAGAAGGGAGAAGGGATGGAGAGGAAGAGGAAGGGAAAGAGAGAGAGGGGAGAAGGGAGGGAGAGGAGGAGGAAGGGAAAGAGAGAAGGGAGGGAGAGGAATGAAAAGAGAGAGATGAGAGGGAGAGGAGGAGAAAGGGAAAGAGACAGAGAGAAGGGAGTGAAAGAATGAGGAAAGAAGGGATAGGATGAGGAAGAGAGAAGTTAGGAAGAGACAAAAGAC
Source organism: Penaeus vannamei (assembly GCF_042767895.1). Taxonomy (NCBI): domain Eukaryota; kingdom Metazoa; phylum Arthropoda; class Malacostraca; order Decapoda; family Penaeidae; genus Penaeus; species Penaeus vannamei. The sequence continues at coordinate 37,544,666 of NC_091565.1, forward strand.
AAAAAAAAGACCACAAAAGAGCAAGAAAATAATAGGAAAATAGTCAAGACACCTAGACTGTCGATCTTCAAGTAAAGAAAAAGTTCCTCGCAGTCCAGGAGGCTTTAATGAGCGGCAATCACGCCAAAAGTTCCCGGATGACAATACCGGCAAACGAGGGGGCGGGGCGACGAAAACAACAAGGTGTTCGGATGCATTGACGCGTGAACAAAAAGAAAAAAAAAATACGAATAGACGGAGAAATGGGTGAAAAGGGTGAACGGATGAACAAATAAGCGAATTCGTGCATAAATAGATAATTAAACGGGTAGATGGATAGATAGGCGATAGCATTAGATGAATAATTAGGGCAAAAACACAAGCAGATGGAGAAATAACGGAACGCGTGAACGGATGAACAAACATGCGAAAAATGAACAAATGAACAAATAAGCGAACACATGGACGGATGAACATAAACAGATGGACAAATAAGCCAATAAATGAAGAAATGGGCGTAAAAGAAGGAAATAAAATGAACAGAAGAACAAAGATACGAATGCATGGGAATTTGGACAAACATACAGTACAGAAAGGAACAAATATAGCAACAAACAAAGGAAACAAATTAAAATGTACCTTAGCTAATGAACAGTGGATGATGAACTGAAAGAACAGGTTATACGCAGACAATTGAACAACTGCATGGACTAATAAGTACATAAACAAATGTACATAAAATTACATGAACAAAAGTGGACGGAGTGGGACGAACAAATGAAGAGATAAATACAAATAGATAAGCAAGTACAGGACGAGTGATAAGCAAAAACAGGAACAGTTGAACAATCGACAAATACATGAATATGAACAAAGCAATACCTGAACAAACGGACAAAGAAACTGGGAGTGAAGCCATCTCACCTAAATACTTGAACAAATGAATTAGGATGAACAAACAAAAAAGCTCGTACAAACACAATAACAATGAACAAATAAAATATAAAATACACACAAAGATATTACACAAACGCATAGAAAAATATACTTGAACAAATGAACAGGAAAGAAAAAAATAAAGGCAAAGGTATAACACAAAGCGTAGAAAACAAAAAAACAAGACAAAAAGTAAACAAATCAAAAATATATAAAGACAAACAAACAAGTATAAACAGAGAAAAAATTCGCTAAACAAATACATAAACAAATAAACAGCATAGTTTAGAGTCAAGATGTGACGCAATCGCACGAACAAACAAACAAACAAATGACGTCACACAAAGAGATGGTTTTTCTTTTTGTGTCTTTGTTTTTTGTTGTTGTTACGGCTTTGTAATCGTTGGCTTTTTAGATTTTGTTGTTGTTGTTGCAATTAGCTTTGAGAGGAAAATACAACCTAATGCTTTGATAACTACGCCAAAAACCCGTGAAGGAATAATTCATGTTTTTCGCTCATTCAGGACAGCATTTTCCTGTTGTTCATTTACATACGTTTTTTTTTTGTTTTTTTTGTTGTTGTTGTTTTTTAGATGAGAGACATCAGAAGATAGAAATTCAGGGACTTGCATATTCATATGAGCACGTGTACAGACATACTCAGACATATAAATGGGCACAGACAGACACACACACACACAAACATACACACACAAACACACACTCACACTCACACACAAACACACGCGCGCGCACGCACACACACACACACACACACACACACACACACACGCACACACACAGACACACACACACACACACACACACACACAGATACGCACACACACATAAACACACACACAAACACGCACACACACACACACACACTCACACATACCTATACATATATGTGTGTAAGTATATATATATATATATATATATATATATATATATATATATATATATATATATATATACATACATATATATATATATTTACAAATAAGCACCATTACCAAGAGACCCAGCGCGCCATCACAGCGCCAACGCCGCGTGGTGTCGCGTGTCGCCGAGCCTGCTAGCGGCGTCCGAGCCAGGCTTCTCAGGGCCAGATGACGACAAAGAGAATATTCATCGCAGGAGATTGGGTTGCTAAGGAGTTCTCCCCTTTGGCTCTTTTCTTCGCAGGGGAAAGGGGTCGGTGTGTGGCCGGGTGGGGAGAGGGAGTGAGGGAGGGAGAGTAAGGGGGAGGAAGGGGTGAAGGGGGAAAGGAGGGAAATGTGTATTCTAGGTATGTAGGTATGTAGGTATATGTATGTATATGGGTGTATATGTATAAATGTGTGTGTGTGTGTGTGTACACACTCCTTTTAAGTGGGTGGTGGCCTAGTGGATAGAGCGTCTTGCAATCTCTTGCAACAGCGGTGAGGGATCGAATCCCGATCGGTGAGCTTAATATAGTCATGATATAAATACAGCAGCGCATTATTCCATCTTTCATATATATGTGTGTATGTATGTATATGTGTGTGTGTGTGTGTGTGTATATATATATATATATATATATATATATATATATATATATATATATATATATATATATATATATATATATATATATATATATATATATATACATATGCATATATGTATATATAAACACATATATATGTACATGTATATATGTATATATATACATATATATACAAACATGTATATGTATGTATATATATAAATATGTATACATACATATTCATATATATATATATATATATATATATATATATATATATATATATGGTTATGGATAGATAGATAGATAGGCCTGCATATGTAAACTCTTACCACTCTCTCTTACATTTAATCTCTATTCCTTCATATCCACAACTACTTGCTAATAAGTCTACCCTATAACTTCGACCACTCTATCAGCCGGTTTGTGAAAATTGTACCAGGCCCGATTCAATGGACTTTCATAAATACAGATGCAGAAATAAAGGCCTATCTGTCTGTATATCTGATAGATATACCTTTAACCTTCTATTTGCCCGGTTGATATGCATGTCTAGACTGATAAATATGCATTTTTTTTTTTATTATTATTATTATTATTTGTACATGTCAAGTATAGAAAAATTCTTCAAGTCGGGCCTCATGGACATCTTCCTTCCTGCTTCCAGTGAAGGTACATGGGATTTCTTTACTTATTACAGAATAAAACGAAACACGTTGAGCATATTTACACGCCCTCTCCAACAAAAAATAATAATGATAAAAAAAATGAATAAATAAAAAAAATAAAAGACACAAACAGCGACCGGACCTCCCACAACGAAGACCCCCCACCCCACCCCACCCCCTCGAGAGCCCCCCCCTAGGGGGGCATAGACAAGCTTTTCTTTTTTCTTATCATGGACACCTTCCTTCCTACTTAAAAAATAGATAAATGAATAAATAAACAAATAAATAAAGATGAATAAATAAACAAATGATAAATTTTTAAAAGTCACACAACCAGCGACCGGACCTCCCACAACCAACACCCCCCTTCAGTCTCCCCCCTCTTCCCCAACCCCACCCCACCCCACCCCACCCCATCCCATCCCCCCTTCAACAGCCCCACCCCACCCCACCCCACCCCACCTCCACCCCACCCCCCACCTACCAGCGGCCGCACAGACGAAGCCACGCACCGCCCCGACGCTCGACTCCAGACGCCAACGTAGCGGCTGCTGACACACACGAGCGGCGCGGGATCAGCTGACGGGGCGTTTCCTGGAGGATAATACGATCAATTACGCCGGCGAAAATAGCCCCCGCACGAGCTCCATGCCTCCGAGGGGAATCCTTCGGTCGCGAATCCCGCTCTCGTCTTTTGAGGAATTGCCGTGGAGGGCCTTTTCTCGTTCGCTCTTGTTTTTTCTTTTTTTTTCTTTTTTTTCTTCCGGTTGCTTATTCTTGTTCTTTGTTCTTCGCTCTTTCTTCTTTTTCTTGTTCTTCGCTCTTTCTTCTTTTTTCTTTTTTTCTTCCGGTTGCTTATTCTTGTTCTTTGTTGTTTATTCTTGTTCTTTGTTGCTTATTCTTGTTCTTTGTTCTACGTTCTTTCTTCTTTTTCTTTCTTCCTGTAGCTGATTCTTGTTCTTCGCTCTTCTTTCTATTTCTTCCTGTTGCTTATTCTTGTTCTTTATTCTTTGCTCTTTCTTCTTTTTCTTGTTCTTCGCTCTTTCTTCTTTTTCTTTCTTCTTGTTGCTTATTCTTGTTCTTCGCTCTTTCTTCTTTTTCTTCCTTCCTGTTGTTTATTCTTGTTCTTTGTTCTTTGTTCTCTTTCTGGCGATTTTCTTCTTTGGATATATTTCTTTTTACTCTTATTTTTCTTCTTCATTTCTTCTCCTCCTTTTGCTGATGACCTTCCTCTGCTCTTCCTAATCTTAGTCTTCTGTTTCTTCTTCTGCTTCTCCTCCTCCTCCTCCATCTTTCTTTTTTTAGCGTGTTCCTCTTCTTTTGTTTTCTTCTTCATCTTCTTGTTCTTCGTTTTGCTTATGTTTTCTTCTTCATCTTCTTCTTCTTCTTTTTGCTTATGTTTTCTTCTTCATCTTCTTCTTCTTTTTGCTTATGTTTTCTTCTTCATCTTCTTCTTCTTCTTCTTGCCTATGTTTTCCTCTTCATCTTTTTCTTCTTCTTCTTCTTCTTCTTCTTCTTGCTTATGTGTCTTCTACGTCATTTCTTTCTTTCTCTTGCCTGAAGGGAAGAAGAAGTATAGATAAGAAACAGGGACACCCTTTACGTCTTGCACCTGATCCCGAGGTCGCCATAGCGTGAGAAAAACAAAGTCTGCATCAATCTCTTTAATGGAGTAGGATCCTGTTCGCCTCGGGAGTCAAGAGGATCGAGTCCGTTAGGAGGTCTTTGGTTCCGGAATCTATACTTTGCACAATAACATGGTGATATGACACTGGGACTAATGTAGGAGACAGACGGATACGTGTGTGTGTGTGTGTGTCTGTGTTGTGTGTGTGTGTGTGTCCGTGTTTCTGTGTGTATGTGTGTGTGTGTCCGTGTTTCTGTGTGTATGTGTGTGTGTGTCCGTGTTTCTGTGTGTACGTGTGTGCTTGTGTTCGTATATGTGCGTGTGTGTGTGTGTGTGTTTCTGGTCTATACGTACATTTACGTATGTGTAAGAGTGCGTGCGCGTTCACATCTCTCCATTAATTTCCAGACAAATATGAACACAGGAATAAGAAAGGGAGAGGATGGAAAGAGAACAAGAGAAAATTGAAAGGCAAGCGCGGTGAGACACAGCACACAAACAGAGGAAGAGATATTCGCAAATAGACAACCCATTATAAGCTAGGACTCTTCTGAGAAGCCAAACAGACAGGCTCGAGTAAAGCCTCTGGAACAAGGATACGAACTCTGCGTGTTGTGTCTGTGTGCGTGTGGATGTGTGTGGATGTGTGGATGTGTGTGTGTGTGCGTGTGGATGTGTGTGTGTGTGCGTGTGGATGTGTGCGTGTGGATGTGTGTGTGTGTGCGTGTGGATGTGTGTGGATGTGTGTGTGTGTGCGTGTGGATGTGTGTGGATGTGTGTGTGTGTGCGTGTGGATGTGTGTGGATGTGTGTGTGTGTGCGTGTGGATGTGTGTGGATGAGTGTGTGTGTGCGTGTGGATGTGTGTGTGTGTGTGCGTGTGGATGTGTGTGTGGGTGGGTGACTTAGTTATAGTTAGATTATGATGCATAATGATGAAGTTCTGTGTCACAATATCCGATATCGTGTTGTTTTGCTCTCTCTCGCTCTCTCTCTCTCGCTCTCGCTCTCCCTCCCTCCCTCCCTCTCTCTTTCTTTCTCTTACTCTTACTCTTACTCTTACTCTCTCCCTCTCCCTCTCTCTCTCTCTCTCTCTCTCTCTCTCTCTCTCTCTCTCTCTCTCTCTCTCTCTCTCTTTCTCTCTCTCTCTCTCTCCCCCCCTCCCCCCCTCTCTCTTTCTATCTCTTACTCTTACTCTTACTCTCTCTCTCCCTCTTCTTCTCCCTCTCCCTCTCTCTCTCTCTCTCTCTCTCTCTCTCTCTCTCTCTCTCTCTCTCTCTCTCTCTCTCTCTCTCTCTCTCTCTCTCTCTCTCTCTCTCCCCATTAATTACTGTCTTGGCGATGTGATAATTGTGCGTAGGTTAGTGCAAAATGTATTCAATTCGCCAAATATTCCATATAAATTCTTCTTTCTTCTTCTTCTTTGTCTTATTCTTATTCTTTTTTGTCTTCTTCTTCTTCTTCATTGTCTTCTTCTTCTTCTTCTTCTTCTTCTTTGTCTTCTTCTTCTTCTTCTTCTTCTTCTTCTTCTTTGTCTTCTTCTTTGTCTTCTTCTTCTTTGTCTTCTTCTTCTTTGTCTTCTTCTTCGTTGTCTTCTTCTTTGACTTCTTCTTTGTCTTCTTCTTTGTTTTCTTCTTTGTCTTCTTCTTTGTCTTCTTCTTTGACTTCTTCTTTGTCATCTTCTTCTTCGTCTTCTTTTTCTTTGTCTTCTTCTTCTTCTTCTTTGTCTTCTTCTTCTTCTTCCTCTTCTTCTTCTTTGTATTCTTCTTCGTCTTCTTCTTTTTTGTCTTCTTTTTCTATGTCTTCTTCTTCTTTGTCTTCTTCTTCTTCTTTTTCGTCTTCGTCTTCTTCTTCGTCTTCTTTTTCTTCGTCTTCTTCTCTTTTGACTTCTTCTTCGTCTTCTTCTTCTTCTTCTTTGTCTTCTTCTTCTTCTTTTTCTTCTTCTTCTTCTTTGTCTTCTTCTTCTTCTTCTCCTCCTTCTTTGTCTTCTTCTTCTTCTTCTTTGTCTTCTTCTTCTTCTTCTTCTTTGTCTTCTTATTCTTCTTCTTTGTCTTCTTGTTCTTCTTCTTCTTTGTCTTCTTCTTCTTCTTCTTCTTCTTCTTTGTCTTCTTCTTCTTCTCCTTCTTTGTCTTCTTCTTCTTCTTCTTTGTCTTCTTCTTCTTCCATTTGCCCGAAAAGTCAGGAAAGAAAGATATTCGAATGCCGTCTAGATTCTGGATTACTGGTTGGTAATATTGTCTAGATTATTTTATGCTGACGGCAAAGATAGGAAAAGAGAAAGGAGGAAATGGAGGACGAGAAAATATATACTGATTTTTTTTCTTTTCCTTTCTTTCTATTTCTTTCTGTTTCGTTTTATTTTGGGGGGGGTTGGGAAGGGAGTGTAATTATGCTCTATGTGTTTCGTTTTATTTATGTGATAAGTAAAGAAATCATTGAGGGAATTAAGTTTGGTTCATTTTACGTTTGTTTGTTTTTTTTCGTGAAATGGTGAAATCTGGCAATGAGGTCAAATTCGGAACTGGCAACTCTACTCAGGGATCTTTTTTTTTTCTTTCTTTCTTTCTTTTTTAGATGTTATATAAATTATTTGATTTCTTGTTCACCGACACGTGATATATATGTTCGCTTTTTCTTTATTTTTTATCTATATATATATTTTTTTCTTCTTCTCTCTTTCTCTCTCTTTTGTACCAAGTTTTACGTTACTGTTCCGCTGTACTATTTTATCCTTGCCTATTGTTAGTGACTCTTATAACAAAAAGATAAACTTTTCTGCTGGCAGGGATGGTGTATTTTGACTTTGTATTTCTGTTTCAATTCCGAGAGGTGAATTGCCACTAAAAACAATTTCAGTTCATATTAACATATTTTCCTTTGGTGAACAATTTTTGCTCTCCTTTTTTCTTTCATTCATCCGACTTGCTTCCTCTCTTTTATCCTTCTTTCATTCTCCTTTCGTGTTTGTGACTTTCGTTTTTTTTTTGTGAACATTTTTGCTTTCCCTCTTTTATCCTTCTTTCATTCTCCTTTCGTTTTTTCTTTATGTGTGTGTATAAAAATCCAAAATTAGAATTGTTCCTCCTCTTATTCCAGAACAGAAAATACATTACAAGATACTTAAAATGCGAACTAAATGTAGACTATATATATATATATATATATATATATATATATATATATATATATATATATATATATATATATATATATATATATATATATATATATATATATATGCAGTTTTGGGACGATTTCCCTTCGAAATTAAATGTGCATTCGTATAAACTCACGAGGAATGTTGACTTTGTGTTACCCAAATAGACCTTACGTTATGAAGTGGTCGTCTGTTTCATATTAAAACCTCTCTGGCTTTATGTAAATTTCTATGATCAATGTGCACACAAGGGAAGGGCGTGGGTGGGAAGGAGGATAAGGAAGGGTGGATAAAAAGAGGGAGGGGAGAGTGAGGGAGGGGGGGAATGTGGGAGGGGGGAGAATGAGGGAGGGGGGAGAGGGAGGGAGGGGGGAGAGCGAGGGAGGGGGGAGAGGGAGGGAAAGGGGGGAGTGAGGGAGGGGGGAGAGTGAGGGAAGGGGGAGAGTGAGGGAGGGGGAGAATAAGAGAAAAGGGAAGAGTGAGGGAGGGGGGAGAGCGAGGGAGAGGGGAGAGTGAGGGAAAGGGGGAGTGAGGGAGAGGGAGAAGGAGATATATCTGGAAGGAGAAGAATGAAGGGGTGAGAAGGGCGGGAGAGAGAGGGGGCAGAAACGGAAAGAGAGAGAGAGATAATGAGATGCAGAGAACCAATCAACAACAAAAAAGAGAGAGAAACAACAACAAAAATTATTATTATTATTATTTTTAACGAAAAAACTATTTCATCCTTATTTTTTGGCCTTATCATAAGGCAAAGACGATGTAATAAAAAAGTTTAATTTGAAAAAAAAAGATCGTGGTGGAAGGAATTAATATGTTTGTATCATTTGCATAATTCTTTCGTAATTTATGTCGAAGAAAAAAAATGTGAACCTTTATGATTCTAAGAATTATTATTATTATTCCTTTTTTTACTTTTGTTGATTGAGAAATAGTGTATTTTTTGTTATTAGTTCGTAAGGGCAAAACAATAATGCTTTGCACTATTTGCACTTATCTCCAGAACATATTGATATTTATAACATTATACAGTGTACGAAAAAAAAATGCTAAGTATAATAATGATTATGAAAATAATGATAATGATGATAAGAATGATAATAGCAATAAGGATACTTTCATTCGTATTGTCATTATTTCTATCATAATAATAACAATTAAGATGACAATGAACATCTTTCAGACTTTCGACAGCATATACAAACAAAATTCATTAAAAAAAATAATAAATAGATAGATAAATAAAAAGGTAACAAGTAAATGAGCAAATGTGTTTCTCTGTGTTTCATGTTCCACAACCAAGTGAAATAAAACAAGAAATAAACAAATAAAAAAATTAAGGTAATGGATTTTAGTATACATGTGGATATACGACAAGCAATTGACGACGTGGATTGTTCGGATAAAATGATGGTGTTTTCCGGTTCGCAAGAAGGTACAGGTGTATAAGATTAATGTTAGTGTACATGCATGTCGGTATGTGGACTAACATACGTTTGTGTGTGTGTGTCAAAGATCCTATTAACTAAAAAATGATAGAAAAATAAAATAACTCGAGATTTTCTCTAAAAGGAATACTGGACACTTTTGGTTTTGTGGTAATAATCTTTGTGTGACGTCATCAGTATAGTTACTCTTTCGTCGTCAGTATAGTTACTCTTTCGTCATCAGTATAGTTACTCTTTCGTCATCAATATAGTTACTCTTTCGTCGCGTATGACACTATTCTGACATCAAAGAAGTAGACATTTAAATCAAATTAGATAGCCTCTTCATACATTATGCTTGAAGTGACCACTTCCTCGTATCCAATTACTTCATTAATAGTTTTGACTGCTTTGTTGATTCTAATTTTACAAAAGAGTTAATTTATAATCAAACCTTCAGCCTTTCACAGAAGTTTTATTAAATGAAAAGCCATCCGACAGTTGGGATAAAGAGAGGATTTCATAATCATTGTTACACCTTTTCCCAAACAATAAGTATTTTGAGTTTCGTGATTTTCAAACCATAGATTCACAAAAATGGGGAATTGATGAAGAGCTGCAGGATTCCACATTAATAGTGGTACCGTATATCGATATATATCTATAGAGAGACAGATATATAGAAGCAGAGAGAGAGAAAAAAAAGAAAAAGAAAAAGAAATAGAGAGAGAGAGAGAAAGACAAACATAAACACGCAGAGAGAGAGAGAGCGAAACAGAGAGAGACACTAGCACAAAGGGAAAGCGAGAAAAACAGAGAGAGGTAAGCACAAAGAGAGAGAGAGAGAGAGAGAAAGAAAGAAAGAAAGAAAGAGAGAGAGACAAACAGAGCCAGAGATAAAAAGAGAGAGACAAGCACAAAGAAAGAGAAAAAAAACAGAGAGAGGCAAGCACAAAGAAAGAGAGAGAGAGAGAAAGAAAGGGAGAGAGACAAACAGAGCCAGAGATAAAAAGTAGAGAGACAAGCACAAAGAGAGAGAGAGAGAGAGAGAGAGAGAGATAGAGACAGAAAGAGAGAGAGACAAACACAAAGAGAGAGAGAGAGAGAAACATAAACCCACATTACACGCATTCATCCATACTTCGCTTAATTCGAGCATCGCTATCCGTCACGAGGA
>NC_091565.1:37555644-37568144 GCF_042767895.1 Penaeus vannamei
ACACAGACACATATATTTATGTGTCTATATTTATATGTGTATACATATATATGTATTTATATGTATATGTGTGTTTCTGTTTGTGTGTGTATGTAATTGTGTATGTACGTGTGTGCGTATAAATATATATGTGTGTGTGTGTGTGTGTGTGTGTGTGTGTGTGTGTGTGTGTGTGTGTGTATATATATATATATATATATATATATATATATATATATATATATATATATATATATATATATATATATATATATACGTGTGTGTGTGTATGCACATCTGCGTGCATTTATTTTGTACCTGTTTCATCCATACATTTATTATGTTTCACGTATGCGCTTTATCCTTTTATCTTCCATCTCTTGCGTATGCATTTTATCCTGTCAAGTCAATCTCATCCGGCAGATCCGTCTGGAAATTCCCTCAGAAGGCGGAAGGAGGCAGAAAGCGAGAGGGGAAAATTTCGCGAAACAAAAAATCTTTCCGGGTAACACGAGTCCTTTAGACCTCCCTCTCCGCTGCGTTAGATAGAATTGGATTCGATTCTTGCCGTGCATTCAGGAAAAAAAAGGGGGGGAGGAGGGGGAGGGGGAGGAAGGGAGGGAGGAGGGGGGAGGGGGAGGAGGGGAGGGGGAGGGAGGAGAAAGAGAAAGAGGAGAAGAAAAGAGGGGGGAAAAAATTGTAGTGGCGAGAGGTCCGTGTCGGCGTAGGTTATAAAATTCGTTTTGTCACTTGAGTGCTTTACTATCCATTGTTTTTTTGTTTTTGTTTTTTTTTCTGTTTTGTTTTTGACAGCCTTCCTTTCTATATGCTTTAGTCTTTACACTCGAATATAAACAGTGAACTATTGAATATAATCCTTTGCCGCTTCCAAGTCTTGTCGTTAGCACCTGCTGATGTGTGAATTGTATAGAAATATTAGACTTTGTAATTTGTATAGAAATATTAGACTGTAATCTTTCCCATGTACCATATGTTGTTGTTGTTTTTTTGCGTCACATCAGATATCAGCTCGGGATATTAACTCCATCATCTATTATCAGCCACTCAATTATCAGTCTAAACTAAAACCTAGGATGGGTTAAGAAACATGTCTAAAACACGTATGGCTGATCTTTAGGCACACTGGACCCTTTTTCAAAACTCTATTCACGTTTCCTTCGTGAATGGGCAAGTAGGGTGATAATGAATTGCCGGCGGGAGGAAAAAAATCCCCAGCACCAAGATAAGACAAGTGTACCTCCTCCCTTCCAAAGATCAGAAGTAAAGGAATGTATCAGTTGCAGCCCCACCTGGAGGAAGTACAACTGTGTCTTACTACAAGTCTTCGAGGAGTTGAATGAAAACGGGCAAAGAATTATTTCAACCAAAATTTATTATTTTGGAAATCAAGATAAAATATAGTCTTAAAAAATGCCATATATATATATATATATATATATATATATATATATATATATATATATATATACTTTGCCATTTTGTACAGGTAGGAAAAGAACTCTTCCTTTCTGGATATGAAATGGAATTCGATATGAAAACAAGAAAACATGCATTTTTGTTTTGATGTTTGAATGTGAATGTTTAAATCAGAAGTGACCACCGACCACGGACACGATAGACAATAGAAATGACATGACGCATGGGAGTAAGGTATTTCCACCAAATATATATATATTATTTTGGGGGGGACGAGAGAAACGATGTCATACACAATGATTCATATACAAACTGATTTGTATTTATTTTTTTATTTATGATTTTTTTTTTTTTTTTCTTTCGCGGATTTTCACTTTTTAATTTTCCTGGAAATAAATGTCGGCGGGCCCGCTATTCAGGGGGAAAAATGCTGTGGCTTTACTACGAATGCAAGCAGTGCCGTGTCCCCTCTTTCAGAATGAATATGTCTGCACAGATAGACTTCATTTGCAACTAGCCTTTCCACGCGAGCGGACATGACCGGCGGGCACAAAAGCGGGCACGAGCAGACCTGACGTCACAGGCGGCCAAACTACACAGTGAACAAGTAATTTCCTTGTTGTGCACGGTCGAGGACAGCCCCGTGGCGTTGCTCTCTCCCGGAATACGTCTGCGGGAGGAATTGCAATGCTGTCCGCAAGTTGTCGTTTCGGCCAGCCTGGAGCCAGATGTTGCCGGATAGTGTATTTCGTCGAATTTCAACTGATGACACGTGGTGATAAATGCTAAAAACAACAATGGAAGTGTATTTCGTCGAATTTCAACTGATAACTGACACGTGGTGATAAATGCTAAAAAACAACAATGGATATGATGAAAAGTATCCATGTTGACAAATGTAGAAAAGGTATGAATGAGACTGGATATCTTTACAATACAAGAGATGTATTTGACCGGTTTCGATTACGTCTTCAGCAGAAATACATGTATTTCTGCTGAAGACGTAATCGAAACCGGTCAAATACATCTCTTGTATTGCGAAGATATCCAGTCTCATTCATACCTTTTCAACAATGGATATTTCATGTACAGTTAATGATCACATCACCGATCTTGATATAACAGTTTGCTGGTTTAACCCGCGGACACAAGGAACAAGCGCCGCCAAAAGGCAAACTGCTCAGTTATGTAAATGGGCCACTCTTAGTTACCCATTAATTAGCAGCAATTAACATAAGACAGCTTTAGGCTTCATGTACAGCGTATTGTGCTGCACCAGCTTTTGGTGGTTAATGGTTAACGATTATAACAAATAAATCGTGTCGTTCATTATATGAGTAATAAATATGATACATGTCAAAGATCCCACAATACTATATGGTAGTATGGCAGTGAAATGGATAATTAGGGAGAGCATATGGAGTAAGGCGGGGATTAGTAAGAGGGAAGGCGATTAGACCAAAAGGAGAATAGCGATGCGTTTGAGGAAGAACAAAAGGGAAATGATGAGGGGGGATACCGTGAGGATGTCCAACAGGGGATCGAAGAGAGAACAGGCCACAAAGCGAGGATAGGACAGCAGAATGCTTGGGACTGGAAGAAGAACTATTATGAAGTAATCAACGGCTAATAACGGCTTTTAATTTTGTAATTACGCGGAAGAACTGTGTTTAATTTGTTCTTATGCATTTTTTTGAAGATTATTTCGCTTTGAAAATAACAATTAAAGCTTTTAGGCCTCTTTTGATAAATAATCAAACGTTAATTGAACCGTCTCCTACATTTTTTATTGCAGTATTTTATTTAATACAAATAGCGTTACAATGCCAATAAAAATAGGGTGCCACATCACATTTAGATATTATAAATCTGTAAAATTACCGATATAATTATAAGCAAGACATTAAAATACTTACCATTGTGTTATTACAACAGAATATCAGAAAATGGTATATAACGATATAAATGTTATAATCAGTGGCACTAAAATTGAAAAGTGGCAACGGAGCAAATCATAAACAAAATCGCAAGGAAAGTCCTAGATCTTTCGTGAATACCGCCCCAAGGGAAGCAGATAAAGTATCAGGAAGGCCTCCAGGAGGGCAATAATCCAGGGAAAGACACTGTTGTGACAAAAGTGTGTCACGTGAGCATTCAGGAGGGAGCGGAAGGGATAATGGGGAGAGAGGGGGTGCAGTTGGAGGAGGAAGGAAGGGGTGTGTTGAGAGGGAGTGGGAGTGGGAGAGAGAAGCGTTCTCTTCGATCACGTTTAGGTGCAGTGTTACCTTAACCCTCGTAGAAGTTAATTGCTTCATTATCAGTCTATACTAAAACTTAGAATGGGGAAGAACTTGTCTAAAACACGTAAGGCTGATCTTTGGGCGCACTGGACCCATTTTCAATACTCTATTCACGTTTCCTTCGCGAACGGGCAAGTAGGGTGATAATGAAATGCAGAATGAATATGCCTGCATAGATAGACTTTATTTAAAGGGATAGGTCTTTCATGATCTTGAGCTCTATCTCTAAATTTACTGTACTTATAGCGTGTCAGTTACTTGCAAGGGGGCATTGCTGCTACCATCCGAATAAGGGATGTGTATGCGAGACAGTAGAATACGTCTGAATGTAACGTTGTGTAAACGTCTGTGTGAATGTGTCAGTCTGTGTATAAAAGAGACGTTAAACCCATACATGACTGAACGTTGTAAGAATCAAGGAGGCATTTATTTACATTACATTTAGTCTTGGTTTGAGATCATTTCACTAAAGAGAAAAACTCTTATGTCCTTCATTTTCAATAATTAAGTATTACATTACTGTTTGCTTTTAAGAATCCTTTTAAATCAACCCATACGTATTAAAAAAAAGAAAGCAAGAAAATACATGATACTGATATATTTGTTGAACTATAAAATAGCTCCGAAAATATCCAAGATGTCTCTGGAAGCAGAATAGGTGGGTGGAGCAGAGAACGTGGAACACTCAGATTGTCGGTGCGACACCAAAGATTTTACTAATTATCTCCTTTTTAATTGCCATTCGCCTTTTTCGTATTCAATAATTGACAACTTATCACTGACAACATCAAATTTACCTAGAATGTGAACAGGAGAAATCAGGATTACAATCGTGAGTGCATGCAAAAAAAAAAAACGAAATACTTAAGTCAAGATTGATTGCACCAATTGAGTTACCCAGTTATCTAATCTCGCTTGAATATGTAAATACTTCAAGTGGGAGCATAATGTATCCAAAACATAAAACTGCTTTTAATTCCAAAATATTGATGGGTAAATTATCTTCAGTGTGCCAAAGCCTGTATGCGCTTCCTCATCTTCCACAATGGCTCACCAAACAAAAGTTCACGAGTTTGTTTATAAATCTTTTGTTTCTTTAAACTTATAGATATCTAAGTTGAACGTCGAAGTTTTCCATCCACCACTGAATTTGTTCTTTGGCTTTCTTTTTTATGAAATTAAATAATCTTTTTTTATGGAAATTTCCAAGTGTTTATATTTGAAGGCTATACATGGCACACCCTGAAAGCTGGATAATAGATTATGAATAGATTCAGATATTTTCCTTATCGTAATTTGATTTTGGCTTATCATCCCATTTGCGAACGTTTTAATCTTCTCTTTCTATGTATCTATTAAATAAATTGACATCTGACAGGAATCGAGAATAAACCAAAGAAATTCCATTTTTGTTGGTGATAAACTTGATTTCTCAAAATTAATCGTAATGCTTTAAAAAAATCAAAAGACAAGTGGTTCTGGAAACAGTTTGTTCAAGTCTATCCTTACAAGAATTGATAAGCCGTATTCATGTTGACAAATGTAGAAAAAGGTATGAATGAGAATGAATATCTTTACAACACAAGAGATGTATTTAACCGGTATCGAATATATCTTCGTCAGAAATACATTCATTCTCAACCATACCTTTTCTATATGAATTAATAAATATAAAATCATCTAGATAAGACTCTCTATCATTCCCATTTTTTTAAAGAGCCTTTATAATGAGCGAAGCAGTTTGGTTGAAATCTTAGACGTCCCCGTGTTACCTTGGGGGAATACCCGGAGCCTATGACAAGGTCTATATAAGTACTTATATAGACCTTGGCCTATGATGCCTTTGGTTCCAAAGAAAACGAAAAATATGCATGTTTTCAATCTGTTGATTTGAAAAAGCAGTTTCGGAACGCCAGATTCATGGCCCTTCTCAAATCGTCTATTTTAAAATCAATGTATTTCACATGATTTTTTAAAGATTTTAGATTTACAATCAGCCTAACTGACCCGTCTTTCTTAATGTCTAGAAAAAAAGTGAATAATAAACTTTACAAAGAGAAGCAGAGATCTCGCTGCATTTTTCCGTCACATTTTGTTCTAATTCAGATACTTCACGGTCTATAATATAACCTTTCATAAATTTTGACACCTCTCCTTTAGAAGTTTTTTTCTTTTACATTTTTTGGGACTAACGAATCTCCCCACCTTGCAAATCCTCAACAGTATGTTTGCTTTGTAAATCCTTATTCACCTTGTATATTATTTCCGGTCCGGTTTCATCTGGCCTTCCCTGATATTGCTCCTGAATGGACACCCCACTCGCTCAAATCTTTGGCTCCGCAAGGATTGATGGGGCCCGTAGAAAGATCGCCTCTGTCCTCTGTAGCAGCCTCTTCCTCCTCTAACAAACTTCCTGCAAGAGGCAAATTTTCCTGTGTCCGTTTCTTTCATCTTTTTTGTTAATTTTACAAGGCCACAGAAATTTCTCTTCAATCTTTTCATCCCATGTACACAGGGATTTGAATATCATTATGTGGGGGAAGCGAGACGAGTCGCCTTCCATAGTTTAAGATATATGATAGCCCTTAAAAAGGGATATCACATTATAATCTTCTTTTACTTGTTTTGCAATGTCTTAAATTGGGATTAAACACGTAAAAAATTTGGTCAATTTTGTACACTTTTTTGCATTAGCAGCAATTTCTGCGCTCTACTCAGGATTCAGTTCCGGCATTTTAAGATTGGTTACGTCTTTCGGGAACTTGGTATCATTTAGTATATTCACATCTTATCATCTGGCTTCTTTCTATCTATTCATTTTCTGTTGGGTCAACATCTAGCGATATGGTTGGCTTGGGGCCGAAGACACCAGGTAGGAGGGAAAGCTCATACAGCACTATAAAATATTGTGGCTAAAAAGGATAAAAATATGTTGACGATGAAGATAAAATGTTATATGATAAAGGTTGTAGAGCGCTGTAGGTTAGTATGGTAGTGAAAAGGGAGTACAAAGGCAATTCGGGACTGACACAAAGTCAGCCTTTCATCCTTTCAGCATCTCTCGCACTTTAGGATGTGGACAGAAGGGGAAGAAGATTCAGAAGAAAAGAAGAAAAGACTAAGCAAAAGTGGTTTAGGTGAGGGCAAGGTAGGGGCAATCCCTTCATTGGGTTCCAGTTTCGAAGCCCCCTCCCCCCACGACACCATTGAGCAAGGTGGGAGGGGGTCGGGAGAGGGAAGTCTTGGGAGTATTTTTTTTTTCGAGGTGGCTTGTAAAGTTTCACTTATATTTGCAGAACCTGGGTATACATCTCAAGATTATACTAGCACCAGGAAGTTTTTTTTTCAATTTTCTACCAAATGCAGTAATTTCTGAAATCAATCTATGATGCGATTTTGGATTAGGCGCTATTTTTGATCAGATTACATTCACTAAATTTACACCATAAAAAGCCTTTAAATCTGTTTTGATGCTTGGATTTCAAGGGTCCTATAATCTTATCTTAGATTTCAATTTTTTTAACCAAAGCCAAAAATAGTGCACACCTGGTATGTTAAAATAAATTTTCATGTGAAAGGCAACAAAATACATATTTTATATAAATGCTTTATAAAAAAAAATGTATACAATACACAAAATAGTAAAAATATAGTGGTACACTGATATCTAAGTTTACTTAGTCGTGGACCTACTTAAGATAATGGCAGTGATATGTAAGCTCTCGGTTGTGTTGTGCAGAGATAATAAGGCACAAGTGTGAATGCACAACTTAAGTGAAAGAACTTAAGAGATATACGACAGAGTCAACTCAAAAGGAAGATAAAAGCAGAATTAAAATCGTGTAACAAAATATACAAACTTAACTTACTATTTATCACAATGAAAACTGCAAGAGCAGGAAATAAAAAAAGCTTGTAAAGTAAACCTTAAAAGAATATTTGGAGAAATCACTGGGAACACATTGCTTGAAGAGATTTTTTTTAGTTCACTTTGAACTTTACGATCCACACATGAGGCACTCATCCTTGTTCTCAAGGGAGCAAACCATGGCTGCCATATTCATAGCATCTGGCTTTCCTGCACTGGAGGTGCCATTGGTAGTGCCATTGGTAGTGCCGTTTGTAGTGCCATTTGCATGACCGTTGGCAGTATTTTCCTTCTTTAGCTTGGACTTGTCAACAGTAAACTGAATGGCGTTGGCAGCAGGCTTAGTGCGGAGGTAGTACATGCCAGTCTTCAGACCCTTAAAGAGCAGATAAATGTATAATTAATTTATGTAAAGAACATGAAGTAGAAAATTCCAAGTAGAACAGCACTGTATTACAAGAGGAACTTTATATTTTACAGGGCAATCAGCTGTAACATAGTACTTACCAGTTTCCAGGCATAGAAGTGCATGGAGGTTAGCTTTCCATAGTTTGGTTCAGCTATGTGGATGTTGAGCGACTGACTTTGATCAATAAAGGCACCACGATCAGCTGCCATCTGGATTACTACTTTCTGCGAGACCTCCCACACAGTCTTGTACAAAGCCTTCAGGTCATCAGGAATCTTTGCAATGCTCTGTAAGTGGAAGATTATTCTATAAATACTTTCCTATGCACACCTATATCTAAATTGTTTAAAAGTAAATTCAAGAAAACCTGTGCATTCTAAAATATGGAAAATAAAATTGTGTTCAAAACATATTTGGACAGTCTTATTCACAGATTCTATCTCATTTAGATTGTCAATCCCAATAAAATACCCATGGAAAATGTAGTAATCGTCATACCTGAATTGACCCATTCTTGGCAATCATCTCGTTCTTGGTTTCATCATCCCAGAGACCAAGTTCAGTCAGATCCCGCAATAGGTGGTGATTTACAACCTGCAAGCAACAAAGTGGGTCAATATATAAAATAAGGCACACAAATTTTCCAGATTAAATGAATATGTATTGCAGGAAACATTTCATGCAGGTTACTTGAATCAACCATTATCTCTGACCTGGAACTCTCCTGAGAGGACACGACGGGAATAGATGTTGGAGGTGTAGGCTTCAATGGACTCGTTGTTACCCAAAATCTGAGCTGTCGATGCAGTAGGCATGGGGGCCAGCAAAAGGGAGTTACGCACACCAAACTTGGCTACCTTAGCCTTGAGAGCAGCCCAGTCATGCAGGTCAGTTGGAGTTACATTCCACATGTCATACTGGAAAATCTGCAAAGGAAAGGAAAGAATGGAAAGTACTGCCTAAGATATATGAACAATATTTGATTTTAAATAATTTCTTATTAGTAAGGTTCAGCTTAGGAACCTTGTGGCCCAAACAAAATCTTTCACCAGGAATATATATCTGCCTCCATATTCACTGGTTCAGAGCCTTCAACAGCTAAATCTTTTCTTCACCATTTAGCTTGAAAGATTCACTTACCCCTTTACTGACTGGACATCCTTCATAGGTTTCATAAGGACCAAGTTTCTCTGCTAGTTCACAGCTGGCTTCCATTGCACCATAGTAAATGGTCTCAAAGATCTGTTTGTTGAGCAACTTTGCCTCTTCCGAGTCAAAGGGATATCTGGGAAAAATAAATCTTGCTTAGAATATCCACTGACAGAAGGCTAAACAAATATTTTCTTGTCTTTATATATATCTGCAGATAGTGAGAAAAAATTTGCTAGTTGTACCTCATAAGAATGAAGGCATCAGCAAGACCTTGTACACCAATACCAATGGGTCGATGACGCATGTTTGAACGCTTAGCCTCTTCAACTGGGTAGAAGTTGACGTCAATAATCTTGTTCAGATTTCTTGTAATGACCTGTTTAAAAAAAAAAAACAGCCCTTAGAAAAAATTCCAAAATATTTCACATTACTTTAAACACCATTTATTCATATCATTTTTATCAACAATAAATGGCAAAAAGGACAAATTAAAACCGATTAATACCTTTGTAACTTCCTTCAGCTTGACAAAATTGTAAGTTTTGTCTGGGTTGACAAACATGTTGAGAGCAATTGATGCCAAATTGCACACAGCAACCTGCAAATATCAAATACCAGTGAATCAGTGAATCTGAATATAGTAAACTATGAACTAGTAAAACTTTATCAATCCTAAAGACAAAACCATCTTAATATTTTGTTCAAAGACATAGGAGAAATGAAATAGTTAGTATACAAAATATTAGTATATGAAAACATGGTACCTACTTCAAAGTAATATCTATTTCTGCATTTTCACTAAAATAATATATCAGGAAAAAATGTTCTTTCCAAGTATGTTTAGCCAAAGTGACAGCTGAAATTACTGATAATACAAGTCAAAGTCCTACACTAAGATTACACATGACTGGAAAACAATATATTAATGCTCCACAACTTTTATTAATATAATTAAAAATACAATTACAAAAATATTTAAAGTTGAAGGACATGGAATATTTTTCAAAAGCAAATGTGGTTATGAAGCCACAACCGACTTACCTCATCTGGTGAGGAATATTCTACAATCTCAGTACAGAGGTTAGAACACTTGATGGTACCAAGGTTCTGTTGGTTACTCTTTCTATTGCAGGCATCCTTGTATAACATGTATGGTGTACCAGTCTCCACCTGTATGAAATTTGTAAATCTTAATGTTTGGAGACAAATAAACATTCAAGATAATTTTCTGAAGACAAGCTTCAGGATTCATCTCTTGCAGATTAACTTATCATATGTGAACTGTACATTATTCTTAAGAACAAAATATTGATTATAATCCACAGTACAAATATCTGACTCACCTGTGATTCAATAACTGCATACCACAACTGCTGGGCCTTCACTTTGCGACGGTAACGACCTTCTTCAACATACTTGTGGTAGAGTTTCTCAAATTCCTCACCTATTTAGGAAAACATAATATTTAAGTAGCCTTCATAGTAAAGGAATGACAATAATAGTGGACAATACTAAAATTCTGATACACACATTACAAAATTGACTATTTCAGTAGCTAAGAAACAATAATTTATGTACCCCAGGTATCATGAAGTCCTGGGCATTCATGAGGGCACATCAGGTACCAGTCGCCATTGGATTCCACTTGCTGCATGAACAGATCAGGAATCCACAAGGCATAGAAGAGATCCCTTGCTCTTTGTTCATCCTAAAAAAAAGTACAGTAAATTTATCCTTCAATAATTATTAAGCATATACAACTATCAAACATTATCAAATACATTTATTATGATCTACTTTAATATCCATTTAAAGTCTTACTGTGTAACCTCTCACCTTTCCAGTATTTTTGCGAAGGTCAAGGAACTCAAAGATATCTGGGTGCCATGGCTCCAAGTAGATGGCAAAGGCACCTGGCCTCTTGTTTCCACCTTGGTCCACATAACGTGCTGAAATTTCAGAGTAATTGTTTTATGAAGGTATAAACCTAAGAAGTGTACAAGAAAATGAATACTTGTAGTTTATATTTCCTGTAGATTCCCTTCTCAATGGTTCATTAAAAAAAATATTGTATGGAAATTCTTAACCATAGGGCTGCATTTGACCAGACGAGTCCCACAAATACGGACAGATTTTTGACTTGGGAAAAGACCTACAAATTCCCACAGCATACTCTGATCAGTTAACTTACTGGTTCTTACTTTGACAATAAATTACCAGGGAAGACTACAGACTATCTAGCCAGATTAAGAGGTGTTTTATTCCTCTCAGTGTATTGAAGTTACAGAGGGCAAGAGAAACAACTCTTGGTAGGTTTATATTTAAAAAGAGAATGTGCTCTTACCTCAACTCAAAATTTTCCTTTTGATACCCACGTATTGTTCTGGTTATTCTTTACAACCATTACACATTTTCATTTTATATTTCAAGATTTACCAACTAAAAATAGAAATAGAGGTCACCACTGTTACAGCAAAAGTAACTTACCTGTGTTATTGTACACCCTCAACATGGGGACAAGACCATTAGAAGTTCCATTGGTTCCTGCAATGTAGCTTCCCATGGACCTGATGCAGTGCACATTCAGCCCAATGCCTCCAGCTGATTTGGAGATCAGAGCACACTGCTTAAGTGTGTCGTAAATGCCCTCAATGCTGTCATCCTTCATCGTAAGCAGGAAGCAGCTGTGTAGAGATGTACATTAGTTCCAGTTATAAGATCAAGGCAACATATAGTGAACAAAAAAAATAGGTAAAACCACTTATAGATACAAGTGCAATTTATCTGTTGACTCTCACCTAGATAACTGTGGCCGTCTTGTTGCAGCATTGAAGAGTGTGGGCGAGGCATGTGTGAACCATTTCTCAGACAACAGATTATAGGTCTCAATAGCAGCATCAATATCCTCACCGTGGATGCCCACTGCCACCCTCATCAACATCTGCTGGGGTCGCTCTGCCACTTTGCCGTTGATCTTGAGCAAATATGAACGCTCCAGAGTCTGGAAAGTTTCAAAGGATAAGTAAAATGCTACAAGAGTACAAATATATTACTTTCATACAATTAGTGATTCAATACATCTCAAAAAATACAATATATTGTATACAAATTTTTTTTAGTAATATTTCAACCTTAAACTTAAATTTCATATCCACTATACTAATTTTCAGCTTAGTTACAAATACTTGAACAAACCTTGAAGCCAAAGTAATTGTAAGAAAAGTCACGGTCATAGATGATAGCAGAATTGAGTTTATCTGCGTGGTTCATGATGATCTTGTAGTAATGCTCGCTAAGCATAGGCATCCTGTTTCCAGTCTTATTGTCGATCATGTTGTAAAGATCTTCCATTACC
>NC_091565.1:37578144-37593144 GCF_042767895.1 Penaeus vannamei
GCATCCCCGCGCACCGCCAGTGGATGGTCACTCCGGCCATTCCTTGCACACAGGGGGTGACTTAGAAGCAAAATAAACAGTTTGTCACACCAAACATAATAACCACTGTCACAAGTGGAATGAACAAAGGTTATTACTAATGATAATGATAATAGAATTATTATGGATAATGATGACGGTGATAATGATGATAATGATAATGAGGATGGTAATATTAACAGTAATGATGATTGATTATTGTATGATAATAGTAAAGATGATAATGGTGATGATAATGTTAATGATTATAGTGATAATACTAATAATACCAATGATAACGGTGATAATAATGATAATGATGATGATAATAACAATAATAATATAAATAGTAGTAGTAACAGCAATAGTAGTAGTAGAATTATTGTCATTATTATTGTTTTTGTTGTCTATCATCATGACTTATTGCTCGTGGAATTATTATTATCAATGTTCTTGTTATTATTAGTATTATTCTCTTATTGTTATTATTGCCATTGTTATTATTGTTGTTGTTATTTCGGTTGGTCATATGTTTATTGTTATTATTATTATCATTAACATTATCATTATCATTACTAATATTATTAACATTATCATTATTATTACTAATATTATTAAAATTATTATTACTATTATTACTTTTATCATTGTTGCCAAGGAGGTTATGTATACATGTATGTTGTTCCTCTTATTTTTTATTTTTGTTATTATTAATATTGCTGTTATCATCACCATTATCATAATGTTAATATTTACTTTCATTGTTAATATAATAATCATTATCCTCATCATCATCATTGTTATTATTATTTCATTGTTATAATAATCAGTGTTAGTATTGTAATCCTTATCATTTTCATCATTTTATTATTATTTCTGTTATTGTTAGTTACTACTGTTATTATCATTATCATCTACATCATCATAAATGTCATTATTTTAATTTTTGTTGTTATATTAGTATCATCATTATTATCACTATTATCATTGTTATTGTTATCGTTGTTATTAATATTACTGTTGTTATTATTATTATTACTGTTACAGTTATCATTGTCATTGTTATTACTCTTTTATTCATCATTATTGTAATTCTTTCATCACTTATTATCATTATTATTTGTATTAGTAGTTATCGTTTTTGTCATCATTGTTATTTTCAATGGAATGGGGTACCGTCCGATGACGAAAGTTGGTTTCAGATCAGCGTGAAAATATAAAAATACTATGGTATCTTACAATGAAAATAAGAATGAGAAAGTAATCATGATATTCAGTGAGGTAACTTCACATGCAGATAATGATTCAGATATGATTTATATAGCATATATAGGGAGGCAGAAGATATTTAACAGAAATTTTAAAAGAATATCTGCACTCCATCTGCGGCTTAGGTCGTACCATCATGGAAGAGTAACAAAGGAATACGTGATATGATTTTCCTTTTTCCTTTTGCAGATCTCTAAATCGGATGATAAAGTGTAGATAATGGAAACAAATAAGTCCATCATTGTATTTAAACCGATTCCTGATTTCCCCAAGACCTTCCTCGCAGACGACATCATGCAGAAATTAAAACGGATGCAATGACAACAATATGCCCCAACACTCAACTTCAAAACAAAACAAAATATCACAGAACACAAACAAATCACTTAAATCACACAAATATAATCGAAAAGAACTAATATGATAAACAGTAGAAATCTAAATTGCGCTCGTCCTCCACTTTCCACTCTGCATACAACATGGAGGTCGAAGAAGCCACAGAGATCAACCCGGCTGATTATTTTGACCCCGAGAGGCCAGGTCCTACTCCCGGGATCCTCAGAAAAGCATGGTATCCTACACTATTTACCGGCGTGGGCATTGGACTGGCCTGTTTTGTCAATGCCTTCAATAGGAAACCATTATTCAGTGGTAAGTTTCGGGAATCTGTTCAACTGGATGGATTGTTTTGCTTGTGTTATTTCTCTCTTTTTTGTTAGCATCATGGACCATGCAAACTTATATGGTTATGCTATTTGCGTCAGAGTGATGGTTTAAGGTTTTGGTCCATTTTTATCGAGTTTGTGAAGATGTTAGCTCGGTGAATAATAAATGTTTATTCGTGTTTTGATTTTGTGTAAATGAAAGTGCTCGTTCCCGGCAGACGGTTTAGGACTAGGGAAACTATTTGACTGTCAATATCCATCAAAAAATGCTATACTAATCTAGCTAGGGGTCGTAAAAAACGAAAAATCACGTCCTAACCCAGGGGCTACGCTCCCAATGGCCATGCTTCCGTAGCCACTCGCCGTGATTCAGCAGCAGTGGTCTCCGCTTCGAACCCCCTCTTGAACACGTTTTATCGTATTACATTTTACATACCTTAGTGTGGCGGGTACAGGCGGGCTACGGCAAGGAGGAATTTGTGCAAATATTACTTGTTCTCGGGGATGGTCATCTGGAACATTGCCCGAGCCAAATAGCCCACGAAGTGGTATTTCCTCCTGCCGTAGCAAGGAACTTTCGCCTTTGCCTTTCTCAACCACCTTTCAATGGTATTTGTGTGAGCGGCCATAACAGGGTCCACGAAATTAATGGAGTGGTTCACTGTGAGGAGTTTGAATCCTTCATGTTGAAGACATTTATATGCCTTCCAACAATCACTTATTATAATGGTTCCTGGCTCAATGTTTTCTTTAATAATTCCGAGGAACGTTTCTGCGTCTCTCGAAGGCACTGGGACAAGGAAATATTGTTTTGTTTGACGGCAAACGCTGGCAAATACCCACTGCCCTTCTATTATACGGCCAACATTGTATTTCCACTTTCCAAATTTGCTCTCATCGATTTGAACAATTTTTTCAGGACCACCAATCTTTTCCGAGGTATTATGCAAACACCAGGAGATACACACTTCTTGACAAAAGCTCGCCCTGTCACATATAGTTTTTTTTCTCGAGAGACCTAATTCATCTCTTACTAGTTCGTAAGAAAATAAATTTCTTAAGATATAAATTAACGAAAAACAAATTTGTTTCTTTGTCCAGTTTGCTTGAAAATGGACCTTTGAAATTGGCTCATGACATGACTATTATGTATTTTTCGGGATTTGTCACACCGAAAAAGTTTTTTGTTCAAATCTGTCCGGCAGTCTGCGCCACACTTTTCACACTTAATTGTATCTAAGATGTTTGTGGTCTTTGCACAAGCGTAAAAGACCTTCAAAATCTCCTGAAAACTTTTTGAAAATTTCACTAAACCTGCTGTCACAGTCTTGACACCGGTTAGCTATACTTTAAACTTACCAGCTGTCATAGTGACCCTCCTTAGTTTACGCGCGCAGAAAATGAAATGCAACGGTTGTAAAAAAAATGTTAAATACAGGCCATAACTGACTAAGCACTGTCAGTGTGAGACCCCCCCAAAAATAGTTAATAACATAATCGGCTTATACACCCGAAAATATTAAGATAGATCTATGAAATATGCATGAAAAGTTTAAAGATACACAATTCGTAGTGACGTCATGTGACGTACGTGCGCAGTGGCCCAGCAGGTGTGAAAACTGCGCAAGAACTTTATAAACAGTAGGTTGTGTGTGGACTTAGTTGCTGGAGGCGCATGGGGCATTTTGCGCGTCACATTTTCGTCATTTAACTCGAATATGTTCACCTCTGCAAATCAATTTTCATAGCAAGATATGTAATTTTCTATCGCCTACAACGCTATGATCTTCTATTTTCTCCTAGTCGGTGCGGTCCTATCCTAAACCTTTTCCTCTATAGGATTTCACACCTTCCAACCCCCCCAAAAAGTCCTGACCCATAACCCAACCTAACCTAACAATTTACGGTGCCTTGACTAGACATGCCCTTCTGGTACTACCCGAGGGGAGCACCCCCCAGGACACATTCTCTCCACCTCGGTATGCACAGCAAGATAGAGCTGCATTCATACTGTAAAATAATAAACCAAATACCTTTATATCCAGAAACGTCAAACTTTCGTTGCTTCTTTGTACCGTTGGGATTGCTTTGATTGTAATTACCTATTTCGTCACTTGGAGCTCTCGAATGCGCGCGATGATGTGTGATCTGGCTACAGGAGCAAGAAAATGTGAAACATTCAATGCACATGATTCTATATGAGGGTATAGATAAATATTAGAATATGCAAATGAAGTATAATAACATTAATAAAAGAGTTTAAGGGCATAAATGTGTGACAGCAGCCATAAATAATTAGCCAGATATCGTTTTAACAAGCGTGTAGGTTGCTCTTGGCATGCTCTTCTTATATGACCATCAAACGGGAAACTTTGTTTGATCTACAAAGTATTTTTTTCTGTTTTGCAAATTTGGCTCATAAAAGTTCTGGTATTCAGAATACCTTCACATGACTGATCGCGATGATATTGGTATCAATAGATTCCTCTGACATTTGCCCCAGAACCCACCTAAAGCCCCACATTCTTGGCTTCAGTAGCAGAAGAGGACATGAAAGGTACCAGGAAAATTGCAGGGTGATATATGAAAAATATACACAGATCCAGTCACTAGTCTCTATTATATAACACAGGGGGTTGTGTCCTAGATGGGAAAGTTCGTACTGCACGGCGAAGATCGCTGCCTTTCAAAGCAGGAGGATTGGAAAAAGGCTATTATTCCTAGTGTGCCAAGAGAGTTTTTCTGTGATATTTCTCTCTTGTCCCATGCATGACTGAATTGTTTATCTTTGTACATTACTGTGGCTTGTTTAAGTTGTTGATGAAGTGGCCCACATGAGATATTAACTCATTGGTGACAGGGAGTTTTGTATATTGAGGCTTAGCAGTGTTCTGTTTAAAGGTTGTGTGAAATAACTATCAAAGATAGAACATACTCATCCCCTGATTCTTTTTCAATGTGTCAAAAAAGAAAATTATAGCCTACTTTTGAAGAAAATGGGTCTTGAGCAACTAGTAAGAGTAATAAAACCATCTGATTATGATCCACTCACTCCGGGGAAGTCTCTATGTTCAACTTCCAGTTCTCCTTTTTATGTCGTAACCATAATGCTTCATGACTAAAATTGCAAAGTGTGATTTTAAGGAGCATCTTGGTTAGTGTTTAGTTCTGTCATCAGTATCGAGCTTGCATTCATTATTGGTACAAATGTTTTCTTTTTATAAATTAGCAAACACTAGTTCACTGAAAGAAGTCTTGATTGTCTAGGAAAAGGACAAACTCTAGGGAAATGGTAATAGGATTATTTCCATTTTTTACACATGTACTTATTTTATATTTGATTCTAGAATAATTGTTGCTTATGGGAAAAGTTATTTATTTACCTCAAATTTGCTATTTTTAGAATACTTTGAAGATACATGTAATATACAACGATAAGAGCATTTATTTATTTTATCCCCCCACCTCCCACCCCAGTTACGAGATATTTTAAAAACATAAAATTATCTATATAATTTTCTTTTCAGATAAACCTGCAATCCTGTCAAATTCTTAGCAACTTTCTTACTCTTTCAGGTGCCCAGCAACATGCTATTGGCGCAGCTGTGGGTATGATCTCGGGTATTAGTGCCGAGAAATGGGTTCAACGAAAATCAGCACACAGAGATGCTGTGCTGCACCAGTATATTGTGTCACACCCTGATGACTTCCCCCCTATTGGTTAGTAGGTTTTATTTTTGAGTGACGATACATCTTCAGTTGAGCATAACAAAACTATCTTGATTAAAATATGCATTACATAATCAACTTTTGAAGGATCAATATCTTCCCAAAACCTGTTGCTTGTTTCTGTGTATGTATTTGGTCTTAAATTAAGGTTGTCTACTCTCTCTCTTGCTGCCTTCTATTCACATGTAATTTTGAAAACTTGTGTATTATAAAATGTTCCTTCTTTCTTTCAGAACGAAAGAAATATGCCAGTGTCTTAGAGCAGTGGGTGCCAATGCGGTAACTTCCTACATTGTTCCACAGAATATCTACAGACTAATAAATTACATATATTTTATAAATATGTGAAGAAGAATGTTTAACATTTTAATGAAAGTGGAAAGTCCACATGTATGTGTACTAAATTATTAAATGTGAATGGGCTGAAGGTACAGGAAAGAGTCTTGTGGTATTCTAGAGCAATGTGCTTAAGTTGACTTTAGATTATAAAATATGTATATATGAATAAATATTTCCATCTTTATCTTGTATTTTGATCCTGAAATTAAATTTGTTAAATGAAAATGCCTGCTGTACATATCAGTGCTTTTCCTCACTCCAGACATGAGTAAATTGCAATTTATCAACAAAGTTGATATGGTTATCAACACACATTTACTTCACAGAAATTAATTTGAATAGAAGTTGAAAATTTAAGTTTGTAAATCAAGGAATTATCTTTTTCTGAAAAAGTGTATACTCATATTCATTTCTGATTAAAACATGTATTTGATTAATACATGGTGAGACTCCAGCAAACAAAGCACTTGCTGATTTGTAATGTACAATCTGTTTTAATGCTATAATTTTCCTTCTAATTCGTATTCCTCTACCTCTTTTTCTCTCCTCCTTCACCATATCTACAAACCTTTATTTTGGTTTTCATCTAACCATCCTTCTCCTCCTTTTACTTTCGGTTTCTTCTTTAGACTTTTTCCCATGCTCACTGTTGCAGCTGGGAGGCTTAGGAGATGGAAATGGACCAAATGGTGATCAATCCTGCCTCGGCCCTAAGTTTCGACTCAGTTTTGCACGGTCTTGATCTCTTCCCTTTCCTGTTTCTTTCTCTTCTTCAACCCCTTCTGTGATACACTTCCTAAGGTGTGATAGACGTGTTGAAAGGATGAAAAGCTAACTTTGTGCCTGTCATGAACTCCCTTAGGAGCCATGGACATGGTATTCCTGTATGTTTAGCCCTTACCATCAAGGGGACCCTAAGGGGTGGATCATTTCTTTCCCCAATATACTCCAGACTTTCCATGGTCATTAATATAGATTGCACCTATATTAGAGGCACTGAGGCTTGCCCCTTTATCAACTAGTCCCACAGATTTAAATTCGCACGATTCCCCGACCTAAGGCTCTCCTTTGAACATAACTCTTAATGGTAGCCCCTACTCAGTACCTACTATCTCTTCAATCTAGCCCAAACCATCCACCCAGGTCATTACTCAACCTCCACAAAACATTCCTCCTCTCCCAACATCCTCTACTTCATCTCCACCCCAAAGCTTTCATCAATTACTACTGCTTCCTCCCTTATTACTTCTACTGCAGTCCTATTGTCCACCTCTCGACACTACTTCCTCTTCCACATGACCCCTTTCTTTTACTGCACCCACCTCTATAAACCTGAATGCTCTGTTTAAGCTATCTGAATGATAAGATTTTTCATGATCCTCTCTACAGCCCTTTACTCTGACAACACTCCTCTTTCTGCAGTGCCTCCTAAAATAAGTAGGGAATGTTTCCCTCTGCAGCCACCCTGACCGTTGCCGCCTTGTCACAGTAAATCCGAATCCCAAGCTAAACCATTAGCAACCCTGACTTCACTGGCAAACCCATTCCTGCCCAGCCTCATCTCTCCCTCAATACTAGTACCGGAACTCTCCATCTCCCCAATAAACTGCTGTCTCTGACAAGGAATGGTCAGATTGTGATTGTGGAGAAGACATACTTGACTGCCTCGTGGACTATGATGCAGTATCAGTCAGTGCAATGCTGCACCATTCACCCTAGTGTTTGCTGGAAGTCCTCTACCAATTTTACCAAGATTATTTTCCGTAGACATGACCTCCCCGTTCATGTTTGTACTGGCGGAGATTGCCTCCCAGTCCGACCATATTAGCCCCTCCTGTCAATGTCTGAACTGTTGGCATCTAGGCCACCATACCATGCACCTGCGCCACAACCTGATGCCTCAATGTGCCCAACCTGGTCATGATCGATCATACTGATTGGCATAATCACACGCATATGCCAACTGAGGTGGCTTCCATAATGTATTTTATTGGGGCTGTCCTACCCACAAGCTTGTGTGAGGTGGCAAATCTCTGATTCAGAATTGGCCTCACATTATGTGAGACTATTCCTTCCAGTCAAATTCTTTTGCCATTCTAAATCCAGACACCCCAATCTCCACCATTGTTCCAGACATTCCAATCTCGACCCTCTTCATCCTCGCTCAACTTATCGTATAAGACAAGCTAAACATCCCTGCATCAACCTCTCCCACTGCCCCTCAAACATCTGTCCCCTCTTCTCCATCTCACAAGAAAACCTTTCTTTCTCAGACCTCCCCAATTAACTACACTTCAGAAACTCGAAGAGATTCACAAATAAATAATCATGACCCAAGATAACATGCCTACACCGTCCAGTCTCTGCTCTCATTCCCTCTACATTCAAGGTAACTGCCGACATCCATTTTCCTCCTACTCATGTTCCCCCAACACCCCTTCTTCCCGCTCCCTCCCAAAACATCCTCTTCCTCCCTGTTTCAGCTACATCACCCCCCCTATCTTCCTCATAATCTCCTCCACTTCCCCCTAGATCCATATGTGACTCTTTGTCACAACAACCTTCTTCCCTGGATTCTCTCCCTCTTGACCTTTCTCCTGAATCCGTATTCTAACCGCCCTTAACCCCCCCACCCCACCCTTTTCTCCTTTTACTAATCCCTACCTTAGTCTACAGACATCCTTGCAGAATCCCACACTTCTACCCTAACAATGTTGAACCAATCACTCTTTCTTGTTCTCCTCCCTCCTCATCATCTCTCTTTTTCCTCTTCTCTTGCCTCATATTCTCCCTCCTCTCGTACAAGCCACCAATCCGTAGCAACTACCCAATTTTAATAACGAGCATGAGTTTCAAGAGTATTTCAAATAAAATGCTTCCGTTTTATTACATTCTCCATACATACTAATCTGACAGTCTTATAAGCAGTAAGACACGGCTGTCTCGACGCTTCCGCTCCCTCCTTATAACATGTCTGTCACAAGCAGACCTTTCAGCTAACGGCCCTTAGAGTCCTCATCACCATCAAGCTAGATTTTGTTAAAGCTAAGCATAGAAGCCTGGGTACAACTACAACGTTTTAACTGTAAATCCATACTTCTCGTTTGTTTTACTGGCTGCCTCCTACTAACAGACTACCTGTATACCCTTCACATATCTTATACATTACCACACACAAATATGTGGATCGCAGGTGACTTGAGGTTAGTTGATATAGGATGGGACAGTCTAGAAAGGTTTTAGACTTTCGGCTGCTCTGGGCTGTCACCTCATGACCTCCCTCTCCTTCTGTACCGATTTTAAAGTGCCTATCATCCCTCATACAAATAATAACCAACTATACGACAAACTCATTAACATCATAAATATTTCACGTTCGCAAAGAGTTCTCACCCCGACGCGACCACTAATAAGACGCCCTGACGCTTTGAAAACTTCGTAAAACATTTTTGAGACAGCCTAAAAAACCGCAACGCAAACACATTTCTACCTAACTCGCAGTAAGTCTAAACTTTTCTTTGGGGTTTCCTAAGTCTCGCAGACACGGCACCGACAATCTCACCTCACTCCCTCTCACACAAACCAAACTTCAACAGATAAACTGACTGCATTTCAAACAAAGCCAATAGAGCTCTGGGGTTCCCGACGAGAACCTAAGTTAACTGGACACCAGACCTCAAATTTATAACATATGATATACCTGTATAACAAACACGAGTACCGTAAGGTTGTATGGAATCAAATATTAAACGCAGCACAGGCTAACTCAAATAGGTTAATAATGGACGGCCAGATTCATTACACATGACTGCATGTGACTAAAGCTATACGGTCAGTTTGTTAAAACCGTGCGAGGCCCGACACAATGAATATTCATTATACAAACATGCATATACACAGAAATTAATGCACATCTATTAGTATATCTACCGGATAGATAGATAGGTTAATGTATATCTATCAGATACGTAAACTGATAAGCATTCATTCTGCGTATATGCATGTCCGTACATGTGATTATTCATTAGGTTGGGCTTCGTACATTTTGAACACACTGGCTAAGAGTCACATGATTCAGCCCGAGACACAGAGACAAGCATGAAGATTCGAATACACGTGCAAACGCGCAACCTCATGCACATGAATATTTATAGGCCGCATATACACGCAGCTTACGCAATTCGCACAACAAAATTAATATATAGCACACCAGCATTAATTTACAAGTGCTCCTTCTCACGCACCATACGCGACTTAATAGCTGCCTCTGCTCGGTACAGAAAGAATAGTATCTCCACAAACTATTTAAAAAATCTAAACTAACACTCATGCATAAACGCAAACACCGCCTCTGACACTACCCTTACATGCATGATATGCACTGACCATCGCCTACTATCAACATGGCGGCCAGACTAGCAATATGGCGACTTTGTGGTGTGTGTGCTTGAACAAAGGCATCAGCTTTACCCATGTTGCAAATTAAATCAAATTATCCCATTTCTTTAGTCTTTTCACGTGTGTATAAACAGTCTGCAAAAAGGAAAATGAGCACCTCGTTTGTACTACAAAAAATATCCTGCTGATCCTGCGAATTAACTTTCAAATATGATGCCATCTTGTCTGATTCTGCTTCTTGACTGATTTTGCGAGACATAAATGCATGGATCAGATAACTCATCCGAGGTCGTCGTTCTGAATCTCTCATTACTTTTTGTACCTTTCTGTGAACATAAACACCATTCCAATTTCATGTTCAGTATGGGTTATAATAATGATCGTAGTGACAATGATAATAGTATTAGTGATATCAATAATAACCGTGATGATAGTAATGATAATAGTAACAATAATGATTATAACAATGTTGCTGCTGCTACTGATCATGATCATGA
Source organism: Penaeus vannamei (assembly GCF_042767895.1). Classification (NCBI taxonomy): domain Eukaryota; kingdom Metazoa; phylum Arthropoda; class Malacostraca; order Decapoda; family Penaeidae; genus Penaeus; species Penaeus vannamei. Next base: position 37,589,060 of record NC_091565.1, read on the forward strand.
TGATGGTGATGATGATGATGATGATGATAATGATGATAATGATGATGATGATAACTATAATGCTGATGCCAAGGATGATAATAAGAGTAACAATAACAATGATAATTGCAATAATAATCATGATAATGACGACAATGATATTGTTAATGGTGATGATGATGATGATGATAATAATAATGATAATGATAATAATGATGATAATTATTATTATGATTAGGATAATGACAATAACAACAATAATAATAACAGTGATAACAACAATAATAATGATAACGACAATAATGAGAGAGAGAGAGAGAGAGAGAGAGAGAGAGAGAGAGAGAGAGAGAGAGAGAGAGAGAGAGAGAGAGAGAGAGAGAGAAAGGGAGGAAGGGAGGGAGAAACAAACGAAAATAAGAAAGCTTCTTGTTGATTGATATTATGTTCTACTGTCAAGAGTTTAGAAAATAATGTGTAAAATATATATTACTGGGGCTTTCTCGATTTCAAAATCATCTGTTGTCCCATTCAAAATTACACATAAATCACTTGAATTTATTGTTTATTCCTTATTTATTATTTATTGAATTTATTCTTAGCTAAGACACTGGTAATTATTATTTTCGTGACTGTAAATGTAATTATGATAATCATGTGACATCATATATATCACCTGCACTAAAATAGCAAAAATATATAGCACTAACACTAACTACCTAAAACCTCATTGCACTTCGAGCTATACTGTAAAATTGTAAAGCCAACGACCCGGATAATCACGTGACCCGTTACAGGGTATCGTCAATGAGTGTCTATAATCTCGACAAGGGAACGTTCGCCCGCTTGTTAAAACTGTGCGAGGCCGGACACTGAGTGTTCATTATGGCGAAGGCTAGATCAGTAGCAACTCGAGGAGGTGCCAGGGCATCTGATTCTGATTTTGGAAAAGGCACACTTAGATGACTTTGTGAATATGCTCGATCATTTTGGTCTTTTCGAATTTCGAAAAGAATGGGAAAATAATGATTTTAAGATAAATTTGGAAAAAAGAACGTCACCGACGCTTTTCGGGACGAAAATAGATTCGTTCGATTTCTATTGTTTTGGTTCGGCTGATTCTGGTGTTCGTTTTCATCGGAAATGGCTAGATTGTCTTTTCCATACCAGAGTTGCGCCACTCTTGATATCATGCATGTGCACTTTGGAATTCTCGTTCTCTGCTGTAATCACAATATTGTTTAATGCCCCCCATGGGGAGCTGCCGCCCCCAACCCCCGCCAAGGAAATCAAAGAATCCTCCACGTATGTACTGCAGGAGAGAGCGTTGGACAGACTCGGATCGGGCGGTCCCGCATGTCGGTCGTAGTTACGAAAATTACGCTGCAGGGTCTGTGCCCCCTGCGACCCTCCCCCCCTCTCCTGTTCGGGGGGATCGCACGTATTCACGGCAGGAGAGAGCGTCGGACAGAGTTGGCATCGGGCGTATCCGTACGCCGTTCGTACGCACGCGAAGCACTGTACATTTAGTCACTTCAATGAAAATAAACCTAAACCATACCTGTGCAGAGGAGAGGCCTGGGTGAGGGTCGTCAGTCAGTGGAGCGTTTCATAGCAAGGTCTATATAAGTACTTATATAGACCTTGTTTCAGAGGTTAGAACTCCGTGTTCATGTAATAGTTTCATGCTAGCCTCATCGTCTTCAGAATATTCTATTATAAATTGGAATGGTTTGATACAACATCCTTCACACACGGAAGTCATGGCGAGACTAATTTGAAAATTGAATTTCATAACTTTTATTTTAGCTAATGTTCATTCACTGGCTGTTTCCTTTGAGAATTCTTTCCCCATTGGCTATTGGCTATTAAATTAACCGCCAAACAATTGACCAATGAAATCGTGACACTGGCCGTGACGTCACAGGCGAGATAACAAGAACAGTACAGGTAAGAGAGATCCCCGCGCATGTGTGTGTGTGTGGGTGTGTGTACACATATATGATATATGATATATATATATATATATATATATATATATATATATATATATATGTATATATATGATATATGTATACATGTATATATACATATATATGAATATATATATTTAAGATATATATATATATATATATATATATATATATATATATATATATATATTTTATATATGTATAAATATATGCACATTTGTATTTGTCTGTGTGTGTATATATATATGTATGTATATATATATATATATATATATATATATATATATATATATATATAAGTTTATATATATAATAAATATATATATATATATATATTTAAATATATATATATATACACACACAAATATATGTGTATATATTTATACATATATATAACATATGTATACATATATACATATACATAAATATATAAATATATGTATACATACATACATACATATATATATATATATATATATATATATATATATATATATATTTAAGATATATATACATACACACGTGTGTGTGTGTGAGTGTGTGTGTGTGTGTGTGTGTGTGTGTGTGTGTGTGTGTGTGTGTGTGTGTGTGTGTGTGTGTGTGTGTGTGTGTGAGAGAGAGAGAGAGAGAGAGAGAGAGAGAGACAGAGACAGAGACAGAGACAGACAGACAGCCAGAGATAGAGAGAATGTTAAATATAAATATTTTATGGTTTCTTTAATTGCTTCAACGGTAGTTTAATAAAGACAAGAAATACATCTTAAAACATGATGTAACCACAAAACTAATACTGAAATTCAGAAATTTGAAGAAAATAAGTATCTTATTATCAACGTAATGTAATGATGGTCATTAAAAGCAGTGTAAATGTACACCTCTTAAAATCAATGAAATAACAAAACAAAAAACAAAAAAAATAAATAAATAAATAAAAATAATAAGGTAATCGGGAGTTGGGTATCGTATGTTGCAAGAAATCATCGTTCAGGAGGCAACGTCATGTCATTCTTCCACGTCAAGTTTTTGGAATTATAGCACTGCATAGTGATTACTGCAGCAACATGTTTCTTCCAATGGTATACTAAGGAAATATATATATTTTTAGATTGATATATACTATTATACATTGGTCTGAAGGGGAAATATACTCGTCAAAATGACAATCCTGCAAAACATTTGGAAATCGAGGGAAAATATCGTACTATTTTGCTGCATGCATCTAATCTAATGATGATACAAATATACGACAAATATATCGACTAGAAAATTGAAAACAGTCCTTCTCATAGCCTTAACATCACTGTATGCACAACTATAATATCTTATCAAAACCTCTTCAGTGAGCTATCAGGTGCTTGATGCTGACTGTTACTTCATTAAGTCCAATCAGCTGCAGAAGTAGCAACAAGAAAAACGTAACTATTTAACAGGGAACATTATTTTGTGTAAGTTGATTAGTTTTTTGTCTTTGTTGTGACCTGATTGTGTATATGTGGTTGTATTTTAATAGATCTGTGATTATGGATGTCGAAGTGAGACCTTCCAAGCAATATGGTTTTCTTAGTTTTATTAAAGCTGTATCATATTATAGATGGTGCTTTGTGTTACTGAAGCCAGCCTTGTACTTTTATCTTCATTATACATTATTTCAATCCTTTTTGATATGCTTTACCACACATAATTTAAGTTGCATTACAAATATCATTTAAATTACCAATTCCAAAACTTTATGAGTTTACACTTTTAACCCTTATTAACTTATACCTACTATGATTTCCATGCCATTTTAACCGTAACGTGGTTGTTGAGTTAGCTACCCAGCCATGAATTAAAATGGCAAGCAAGGACACGTATTTTGATATTTAACACTTGCTCTAATGCAGGAACTCATATTCCTTGGACTCTCTTACTGTCCATATACCCAATGTCCTTTTCCTTGTTTCTCTTTATTGCTAAGTTCTTGACTATTATTCTTGTTCTTTGTTGAATGCTTTTCATGAAGAACTTGTTGTTCTCACTTTTTATTTTATCATCATACACTTTTAAATGTGATGTGGTTGACTAAGATGATAAAGTGTAATTTTAAGTTCAGTGGACAGATGGACATAATCATATCAAATGTTTTTTCATGGAGAT
>NC_091565.1:37600644-37608144 GCF_042767895.1 Penaeus vannamei
GTGATTAATTGTTTTCGTGTGTATATACAGAGATTTGTCAGGATAATCTTTTCCAATGATAGATATTTACTTGTTAAAAATACATATGTTTTGATTTTGTATTGCTGTGAAAGGATTTGTACATTTTCATTTCCTCTATATTTGAAACTTGAGATTGACCCATTAGTTGTTTGTACATTTTATTGTCAACACCAAAACTAGAACTTTGGGAAGGTTGTAGTAACCTGTAAGATTGTAAAGTATGGTAAACATTGTTGTAGGAATAAGTTTGAAATGTAGAAATCAAGAATTTTTGTATTAAGGTAATATATTTTTTTCTTTTTTTGTATGTACAATGTTAAAGTAGTATATCCATACCATTAACAAAGACGTTGTTGGACTTCAAGACCTTTAGAACATAAAAATTCAATCTGAAAAGCACATTTTTCATATTCCGCTTTTTCACTATAAACCGGAGCAAATTAAGCTTTTATTTTCCAATGCGTAGTTTAGCCTCTCTAAGTGCGCTCGTTAGGGACGCCATAACTACCATTCGTAAATCAGTTTTGTCTGTTAAGTCTGGCGTAATGGTTTGAGATTTATGAGGGTATGTGCGGGCGTGTTTTTATGCGGGTTGCGAGGAAGGGAGCTGTGTTTTGTGCGGGTGTATTTTTTTTATTTGATTTCTTTTTCATTTTCTATTTCTTTCGCTTTTTTTCATTTCTCTGTTTTGTACTGCTGTTGTTGTCTGTCTTTTTAAAACTGCTGCCTGTCTTTAACAAGCGATTGGACGTCAACAAAATGCGCCACATTTCCTCTCCGTACATACTGATAAACACAAAAATAAACAATTACATAAAAAGAAAACAAATAAAAAGAGAAAATCTATTTTTCATACACCCCCTAGCAACACAGGTTCACACCTACACAAAGCCTTTTTCCTGTGTATTCTCCCTGCCGCTGTGACCCGTCGGAGAGGAGCTAGGTGCTTCAGGCGAAGGGGCTATAAATTTGACCCAAGTACTACCTGCACGAACCGCCGAGAACACCTGAATAGTGCACTAACACTGCACACTTTTCCTGGGGGATGGTGATGACTAAGCGTTATGCTTGTGATGGATGTAGTTGTAGAATGTGTAGATGAGAGGTTGAGGGGACAAGAATGTGATGTGCGTGTGTTTTTTGGAAGTGTTATGTGGTGAATGTAGGTGACATTATGGTGTTTATAATTGTTCGAGTAGAATGAGTGAAAATGTATTTGTTGTACCATGTGTTCTGTATATGCACCATGAACAAATATCTCAAATTGTAAAAAAAAGAAAAAGAAAAAACACTACAGGCAGCCATTATCAAAACAGAACAACGAAAGGGAATTGATAAATACAACAAAACAATTAAGAGATACAAAGAGTAAGATCGAGAAATAGGGACCTACCTGAACATACAGTTAGCATTGCAGTGGTATGTAACAATTAGCACGAGAACAAAAAATACTATAGGCAAAAAAGAACAGAAACGTGTGTTGGGCAGTACGTGTTGCAAGAACGGACAGCGAACAGGCTTTGTAACTGAACAGAAGCATTTGAACACATTAAAGTGTTCGTTTCAACAAGTTAATACTTTGGAAGTCACTATTTTTATGTTTTACACGCGGTGTGCCAGAAAAGAAAACGTTAAGAAAAGTGTGTGCCCGTGTATATGTCTATGGTGTATGAGTGTGTGTATGCGTGTCTATGGTGCATGTGTGTGTGTGTATGGTGTATACGTGGGTCTATGGTGTATGTGTGCGTGTGTCTATGGTGTATGTGTGTGTGTATGGTGTATGTGTGTGTATGGTGTATGTGTGTCTCTGGTGTATGTGTGTGTGTATGGTGTATGTGTGTGTGTGTGTCTGAAGTATGTGGAGTATGAGTGCATGTGTCTATGGTGTATGTGTGCGTGTCTATAGTGTGTGTGTGTGTATCTAAGGTGTATGTGTGCGTGTGTATGGTGTATGTATGTGCGTGTGTATGGTGTATGTGCGTGTGTATGGTGTATGTGTGCGTGTCTATGCTGTATGCGTGTGTGTGTGTATGGTGTATGTGCGCGTGTCTATGGTGTATGCGTGTGTGTGGTGTATGTGCGCGTGTGCGTGTCAATGAAACTAACGGTAAAGACTGAAAACGCGATTTAAGAGCATACGTGAATATAGATATGCCGAACAGGTTTCCGAAGGATGAAAATCAACTTTGAGAAATAAGCTCTATATATCAAGCAATTTGGGCAGGAAATGCAGACTCACTCCACATATTAGCGAAGAACATGAAATTGTCTCCGGGAGGAAGAACCACGCATGGAAAAACAAGACGGGAGATGCCATCAACGCTGCAAATTATCTCTAAGAGAGACGACCCGTCACACAGGTTTCGACAAGCTGTGCAGAGAGTATAAAGGACACCAGATTTTTTTTTTTTTTTTTTTTTTTTTTTTTTTTACATTTTATCACCATTTTTTTTTTTTTTTTTTTTTTTTTTTACATTTTATCGAAAGATGGTAACTGAAGAGAAGCATTTACACGCATTAAGGTGTTTGTTTCAAGAAGTTAATACTTTGGAAGTCAATATTTTCATGCTTTACTCTCGGTGTGCAAGAAAAGGAAACGTAAAGTAAAGTGTGTGTGTGTGTGCCTGTGTATATGTCTATGGTGTATGTATATGTGTGTGTATGTATGGTGTATGTGTGTGTGTATGGTGTATGTGTGTGTCTATGGTGTATGTGTGCGTGTGTCTATGGTGTATGTGTGTGTGTGTCTATGGTGTATGTGTGTGTGTCTATGGTGTATGTGTGTGTGTCTATTGTGTGTCTATGGTGTATGTGTGTGTGTGTCTATGGTGTATGTGTGTGTGTCTATGGTGTATGTGTGTGTCTATGGTGTATGTGTATGTGTATGTATGTATGTGTATGTGTCTGTGGTGTATGTGTGTGTGCCTATGGTGTATGTGTGTGTGTGTCTATGGTGTATGTGTGTGTGTGTCTATGGTGTATGTGTGTGTGTGTCTATGGTGTATGTGTGTGTCTATGGTGTATGTGTGTGTGTCTATGGTGTATGTGTGTATGTCTATGGTGTATGTGTGTGTGTCTATGGTGTATGTGTGTGTGTCTATGGTGTATGTGTGTGTGTCTATGGTGTATGTGTGTGTGTCTATGGTGTATGTGTGTGTCTATGGTGTATGTGTGTGTGTCTATGGTGTATGTGTGTGTGTCTATGGTGTATGTGTGTGTATTTATGGTGTATGTATGTGTGTGTTTATGGTGTATGTGTGTGTGTCTATGGTGTATGTGTGTGTGTGTCTATGGTGTATGTGTGTGTGTCTATGGTGGATGTGTGTGTATCTATGGTGTATGTGTGTGTCTATGGTGTATGTGTGTATCTATGGTGTATGTGTGAGTCTATGGTGTATGTGAGTCTATGGTGTATGTGTGTGTGTCTATGGTGTATGTGTGTGTGTCTATGGTGTATATGTGTATCTATGGTGTATGTGTGTGTCTATGGTGTATGTGTGTGTATCTATGGTGTATGTGTGTGTGTATGGTGTATGTGTGTGTATGGTGTATGTGTGTGTGTATGGTGTATATGTGTGTGTATGGTGTATGTACGTGTCTATGGTGCATATGTGTGTATAGTGTATGTGTGTTTATGGTTTCGACAAGCTGTGCAGAATGTATACAGAAGGTCACCAGAAATCATTGTCTTTTTTATAATTCATCGAAAAATGAAGGGATGAGGAAGCTGAGACATTGAGGACATCCTAATGACTAATCGTGAATAGTAGATACGTATGGCATCCTGTCACTGAATGAATAAAAAAATTGGATACCCTTTAGGTAAAAACATCGGCCGTAATTTTACTGTTTGTCGTCTCCTGACTAAATTGAATTGGATTGGTTACACACACACACACACACACACACACACACACACACACACACACACACACACACATATATATATATATATATATATATATATATATATATATATATATATATATTTATATATATGTATATATATGTATATATATATATAGATAGATAGATAGATAGATATACACACATACATATATATATACATGCACACACACACACACACACACACACACACACACACACACACATATATATATATATGTATATATATATACATATATATATATATATATGTATATATATACATATATATATATATACATATATATATATATATATATATATATATATATATATATATATATATATATATATATATATATATATATATATATATATATATATATATATATATATATATATATATATATATATGTATATATATATATATATTGTTAAATTGCTGAGATGATAGCATGTTATAGTAAACCGGTCTCCCTTTGTTTCACAGTATCTTATCTTCCTTTTGTACTTGCTTTTCCACATTTCCCAGTCTCTGTCTCTGTCCGCCCTCTCTATCTCTCGGTTTATCAGTCTATCTATCCACCCCCCGTCTTTCTGTTCATCTGTGTATCTATCTAACGATCTATCTATTCATTTATCTTCTTACCTATCTATCTATTCATCCCCTCTCAATGCTGTATTGTTATTAATTTTGCCCAAGATGGCAAAAATAAGGTGAGGTGATTTATAAGCCAGTTCTCAATTAACATGACACGACTTTGTCAATTGAAGAACACCTGCACGATCATTATTCATATTTCCGCCGCAGACTTGCCGCACACTTGCCGCCATGGACAGTCACACCGCGGTACTAAGGCCGCTCAAAGTCCCCTCTGACGTCACAAAGGCATGGGTGCAGGATATGCTGTGTCGGAAGGATGGGTGGCAAGTCATCGTCCAGTTTCACCGGATGGAAACGCCTGGATCCCAAGAAGGATATCTAAGTGAGATTCGATTCCTTTGGGTAAAAGTATTGCCGGCCTGATGGGAGTTCCAACGAGCGCTATCTTGGGTTTAAATTCCTATCGGTTCTTCTCCGGTCGAAGCGCCATTTTGTCCTGAGCGAGAACGTTGGTAGAAGGGAAATTCGCGCCAACCGCTTCTTTGTCTCGGAAGAGCTGTCGGCGCTCTGCAGGACTCATGGCGTGAGGCTCCCGGTTTCAGTTGTTTACTACGCTGGCTTGGGAGCCGATGCGCTGACTTTGGTTCTACAAGACATGCGGAAAGAAGGATTTCAGAATATCCCTTCCGCGCATGGGATTAACTTGCAGCAGACTGTATCCGGTCTAGGAACCATTGCCGTCATCCACGCTGTCGGTCTAACATATTTGGAACTCGGCGGAATCGAGAACTTAAACGAGCACATTCCCGAACTCGCTTCCGTTGACTCGTTTCTCGACATGTACCTCCTGTCGGGTCTCCTTCGCCTCACCTCCTTGTATGAAGGGACGTCAATGGCAGAGGTTCTAAGAGCTCTCTCGGAAGTGGCTGGACGTCTGCGGTTGCCTCCAGCAGACGTCAGACTTCCTACGACTCTGATCCACGGCGACCTCTGGGCGGGTCAGCTTATGTTCTCAGAAGACCAGTCAGAGGTCAGCATTCTCGACTGGCAATTTGCAAGTACCGGCAGCCAAATCACTGACATCGTCTCATTACATTTAATAAGCAGTCAGGCTGAAATGGAGGCACTGGCATCATACTGGCACTCTTTCACCAACACCCACAAGACCTTTAAGAGCCCACCGAGTCTCGCATTCGAAGATCTCGTGGACGCGGTGGACAAATCTTGGCAAGTTGGATTCATGATGCTGATGACGAGTCTCGAGAGCTATTTGGATCAGGGGAAATTGGCCGAGGAGAGGGTGAAGAGGGTCGTTGCTTTCCTAAACGACAAAAGGGTTTTCGAAACTCTCCTTGATCATCGGTAACTGATATCCTAAATATTGCTCTGGTTTTTGGATTTTTTTATATCAGCAATTTTCGAAATTCTTGATTAATCATGTTGTAGCATGATATATATCGGAACATTAACATGACTTCATATTAATTTGAATATTAACCTAATAACTGTATTAAAATTTTGTCTAAACGCCATATCTGTCTAGGCATGAAAATATTTTTTTTTTCTTTTAATCCCTTCCTTTCCAGTTCCTTTTTGTTGTGACGTGACTTTCCAGACACTATCAATATACGCTAAGTTGATACACTATACGATGCCTATCCCGTCGGTCATAAATAATGATGAGAATAGCAATGTCGACGCTGCACGCAATTTACGTAGGCCTATAATCCAATGATCCGCAGTTTAAGGCCACGCATATCGGGGTTAATTAAACTTTTTAGAATTTACTGAGTATTTCATTCATATTTCTTCGTTTGTTTATGTTACTGATAAAAAGGTACTAATGTTTCCAAGTTTTATACAACCTTTGTTCTCACTTTACAAGGCTGTTTCTAGTCCCACGTAGCCAAGCGGAAACCCGGTTCTTTTTACTCGAAGTCAAGTCATCAGTCAGTGACCTTTTTAACTTTGATGAACAGAATTGTCGTGTTGATGTCCGATAAAGGTTAACTTGAAACAAGGATAACGATAAACAGTTTTAGAATGGTGTGCACATATTTATACGGAAGTATATAAAGCTTTTGTGTGAATAGACGTTATATGCAATTATAATATGCTAATGTTAATGTTGTATTAGTAAAGATACGATCATTTTATACCAATGAATATGTATGTCCTTCCGATCAACCAACTTATTAGGGATGGACGCTTTTCTACCTATCTACCCCTTTCTCTCTCTCTCCCTCACTCGCCCTCTCTCTATTTGTCTGTCTACATCCCTCCCTCCCTCTCTCTCTCTCTCTCTCTCTCTCTCTCTCTCTCTCTCTCTCTCTCTCTCTCTCTCTCTCCCTCTCTCTCTCTCTCTCTCTCTCTCTCTCTCTCTCTCTCTCTCTCTCTCTCTCTCTCACACTCTCACACTGTCTCTCTCTCTCTCTTCCCTCCTTTGTGAATAGACGTTATATGCAATCAATATATTCTGATGTAATGTTAATTGTATTAGTAAAGATACGATCACTTTATATCAATGAATATGTATGTCCATCCCTAATAACCGATCTACTAGGTTATTAGGGATGGACGCTTCTCTCTCTCTCTCTATCTATCTATCTGTCTTCCTTCCTCCCTCCTTCTCTCTCTCTCAATCCTTCCCTCCCTCTCTATCCTTCCCTCTTTCCCTCTCTCTCCTTCCCTCCTTCCCTCTCTATCCTTCCCTCCTTCCCTCTCTCTCCTTCACTCCTTCCCTCCCTCCCTCTTTACAACGATACATTACAATACATGATAAAGTAAACAAACAAAATACAATAAAATCGCAAGCCAGAGAAGCGGCGGCGGTCGAAGAAACCCACGGTCAAGGTAACCTCTCTCGTAAGACACGGTGAAGGTAACGGTGAGGAACTTTCCAACGCCCTTCCTCCTGTTCAAATAACGATGAGGTTATTTTGGGTCAAAACCAAGCATTTGCAGTCCTTAAGTCGAGGGTGATTTTAACT
>NC_091565.1:37613144-37618144 GCF_042767895.1 Penaeus vannamei
ATAGTTTCCTGAACTTTAAGGGCGATGAGGAGATTAATAAATGTAATAAGTAATAATAATGAGGATTATTATACTGATAACAAACAAAATGATAATAAAAATGATGATAATAATGATATATAACACTAATAATGGTAATGATAGCAACAATATGGTATATATACATATATATATCTATATTTAGATAAAGATGATGATAGTATGAATATATTAATGATGTACTAATGATAGTAATGATGAAAATGATAACAGTAATAATGATCATGATGTTTCAAGATCATTGGTGACGATAGCAAAAACGATAACAAAATCAACATGGCGGGAGACATCCTGGACCTCTGAAAGCTGCCCTGAGGAATGGAGCAAGAAAAAGGATGTTAGTTTAAAAGCCGGAGGGACAGCTTTCAAATTAGACACTTTTCCTTTTTAAATTCAAAATGGGATCCTTGTACACCTATTTCTTATACGCGGTGTCACACTATCTATATTTCTATATCAGGAAGCATATAAGTTTAACCGATATGCGCACGTGTGTGTGTGTGTGTGTGTGTGTGTGTGTGTGTGTGTGTGTGTGTGTGTGTGTGTGTGTGTGTGTGTGTGTGTGTGTGTGTGTGTGTGTGTGTTCATATATATCTATATCTATCTATCTATCTATATATATACATAAACATACCTGCACGATGTTTGTTTACAGCCTCCCAGTACCAACGGTAGAATGATCTTCCCTTATTTGGCAAAATGAAAAGCATTTGCATCGCAAGCAAATTTCTTTGTGACTTAGATATTTAAAGGATCATATTCTTAATCAAAATCAAACACGACTTGAAAGATACATTCACATCTTATAGTGAAGCTCCCTAGCGGACGGATAAAACATCCATTAAAAATTGGTATACCTGGCTGTCCTCTAAGGGTCATCGCCTACATAACGCAGGGACCACGTGTCTAAAAAGCATACTTCTTTTGTCCAGATATCTTCCGTGTAACTACCCCATCATATCATCCATCGCACCGCAGTAGATATATTAGAAAATATGTCCATAAACAAACCTCAAAAAGCAATTTGCTATATAAAAACAAAAGCACGCAGTCATTCGTATGGCGGTACTTGAAAGCTCTTCCTGTCAGGCGGCAACCTCCCTCGCCTGTACGTTGGCAGTGCAGGTTAAGCCTCGGTAATGTAAAGAATAGGTCCTCACCGATGTCTCGGGAGCTCAAGTGGCTGTAACTTTATCGGGGTTTATGTTTTTAGTAATCAAGGAAAAATGACAATGTTTAGTGGGAAGGACCTGGGAACCGATGGACTGAAGGCGGACAGATATGACTGTGTTGTGTTACGCACTTTTATCCATAGTCGAGAAGACAGTGTGATGGTCAGCAAGTGATTGACATTATCGATAAAAAAAGAGTGCTACTCAAGACTTCGAGATACGGTCACGCCCTTATAAACAGGCCTCGGTATCTTAAAGACAATGCTGTGATCCCGACTCTATGTGAACGGCCTTGAGAGAAAACGTTCATTCACTGAGCTACGACGTCGAAGGGAGAAGGGGATGGGGGGGGGGGGGGAGATGAAACACATCGACGTGTACTTCTCGCGTTAACACGGGTCTAATTTGCGTCGCACACACACAAAAACAGTTAACGTCCGTGCTCTGGCTTGAGGTTGTAGTGGTTCGTCGCGCCAGAAGGAGGCCACAACGCGCCAGTTGCACGCGGACGCTCCACCGGTGATATCTGCGGAACGGCCGGTAACGTTATACCTTACATGAAATAAAGTTCCAATATTTCCTCTCAGATAGGCCTATGCATTATTGTCCAGTCTTAACAGGAATTATACACAATGAGTGGAAATGTACAGTAAGTAAACTTTTGTATTCGATAGATATTAGCTATAGCCTGGAGTTAATACTATCTGCCAACACTGCAAAAACAGCAGCAGATCAACAGGAAGACAAATGAATAAAAACAAGATCAGATTATACTGGTGAAATATGCATAGATTCGAATGAAGCGTGTGTATAAAATCGCATTTACTAATTATAATAATTCTACGGCGTTATTATTGATATCGCGCTGTTATGCTCAGCTAAGAATTACAATGTAAGATATTGCTTCAGAGATTTAAAATGAGGATAATGTAGATCAACACGTATGTAGGCAATGCAGCATATACTGTACAGATCATATTGTGCTCAAACATTCCTATACATGTAAAAGTATGTGGTAACATTTACATAATGAGTTGTGTGAAAAGACCGTGATTTGGAGGATAGAATGTAAAGGTTTTTAGAACACGAAGAAATATGGAAGAGGAAATTTGTGTTCAGCGAAAGACAAGAGTTGCACGACAGAATATCCAGAATTGTGTCAAAGATCGAATATAATATTGTGTCGAAGAGTGGCAGGGTGCAGCCTGTGTATGGGTAAGGTAACGCCAAACTTGTAACGAAATCCTTCCATGACGTGGGTCGAAAAAAAACAAAACTTGTTTAAGAGTAAAAAGTACGAATATTTTTATTATAAGATATAATGTTTCGCCGTCAAAGAGTTCAGATTACGCTAGTACCTTGTATCATAGATAATCGACCTGTTTAATATACTTTCCATGCATATGAAAAATCGAAAATGGCGAATGAGAGACATGTAAGAAAAATAGAGAAGTACAAGATGCGAGAGAATGAAAGACAAGAGAGGAATATATACACATACATACATTATATATATGTGTGTGTATGTACTTACATATATGTACGTAAATACTTATATTTCCGTAGACCTGGGAAATTCCAGCCTGGACCCTTCCGCAGAGCTTTTACCTTGCGGCCGCAGTGGCAGCTCAGACCCAGAGCACAATTACCGAGACGACAAAGGCAGCGAACATAGCAACAACAATAGGCCGAAATAAACGTACAATCTCGTGCATTGTCCCTCGATCAACGTCCAGCCACATAATGGAAGAGAAACTCGATAATTTCCTTCTCTCCGTTCGCACTTTTTGCCTCGCTAATGCAACTCTTCCCTTGCAGATGGAATAAATCAGGTTAGTCTCTTGGCGCTTGCCCTAGAATGTCCTTCAACGACAGTCCAGCGATGTAAACAATGACCAGTAGCCAATGACATGTCACCAACCGGCCGGCAGCCAAACGCCTCACCGTATTGTAAGGAGCTCAGAGCATACTTCCTGTCTGTCTGTTTACGTAGCTCAGTCCTCCGTCACTGAGCCATGGGCCGTTCGTCGTACCGTCATGTGATTCTCAGTGCAGTCGCTGTCTACACGTTCTTGGCCCTTGCGACTGACATCTTCGATCAGAAGGAACCCAAAAAAGATGTCTTCAAATTGGAAAAGTTGGTGAGTATTTTGTGTGACTTTTTGTATAACTTTCTTCTTTTTTTTTTTGGTTATGTGTGGTTCTTTGATCCTTTTATTGCATGTGATTTGCGTCCTAAAGTGTGTTAATATTAGCCATAACTTGCACCGCAATTCCATTAATTTCAACGAAGAAACATATGGTTAGGTAAAAAAAAAAAAGGAAAGGAGAGGAAAGGGAGAACCAATTATCCGTTTGGGTTCAGTGTCCGTACACTTTTTCCCATATGAGACGGTCGATTCCTCAAGAATAAAAGAGAAGGAAAGAAAGAACGAAAAAAGAGAAAATGACAACCAACAGTGACTCATCCGCCGTTTTGTTTTTTGTTTGAGGACCGACTGGCAATGACGAACTAGTTTTCCCGTAATGTAGGACTAGCGACATTTGTGACATGTCCCTGCGTATCTGGATCGGTAGTTTGTAGCAACTGAAAGGTGGGGCACAGTGGCCTCTTCCATATTTTGATGCAGATCTGCCTCCTCTAATAGGTCTTTCAGGATACTGCTCCCCTCGTTGGGCTCATCCTTATAAATGACCTTCTTAGTCTTGCTTAAAGGAGGGTCTTGGAGCGGGATGTCTTCTTCCAAGCCAATCACAGGAAGCGCACACAAACAGCAGCGAGAATTTGTAACAGTTTAATCGTATTATTACTAAATCAAGTTTTTCCCTGGTGCAGGAGTGGATAGCCAAGCTTCTTATAGCACACTGCATTGATATATAACCCGATGTGCGAATACGCGTGGCTTTGCCCAACAAGGAAAAGTAACAAAAAACGTTAAGAAAAATAATAGTTGGAGCGCGCGTACACGTGGAATGCTTGTTATTAAAAACACATCAATTAGAGAGAGATTCATACAGTCATTCTAAAAAACGTTATGTAACAAAATATTATACATTATCATTGATCTCTCATCACTGTTTTGTTGCAGATGGTAAATGCACATGGCTGAGATATTACGAAGCAATAACGGTGATCAAGTTAATCAAACACGCTGTAATGTGAACGAATGACTCAGACCAGAGTCTAGAATTATAGTTTTGTCAGTCGTGGTTATAATCTCAGACTCTTAGGGCCCCTCCCAACTTTTTTTTATTCCTTTGCATTATGGTTCGTGTGCTTTCGACTGGTTTCTTTGATGTTATCTACGTTGCCATATTAAGTTTTTTAAAATGTAGGTGGAGGTACGTCAGAATGTTTTGTAATTTCGGGCAGTTAAGATGGTTAATCAGTAGCAACTGCAAAATTGATTTACTCTGTGTTATATTAATTTATTTGTTTGGTAAGTCACAGCTAAATGTTAGAAGCAAATGATAGATACTGAAAAATTCCCGCCTCTGCGTGTCGAAGCTCTCACCCCGCGGCGCACAATGCTCTCTTGCGGCTTAGTAATAGTGACAGGAAGAACCCGATTACAATATGAAGCGCACTCATCTTCCCCACGCAGCTACGCACGTTGGCCTTGCAGCACACTCATGCGTTTCTCCTCCCTTAAAAGGCCTCACCTCTACCTTCTCCTTCTGTTTGCCCTCGGAACTCTCAAAAGGTCTTTGAACCCCCATTGCTATCCGCCTATCTATGCCTGACCGCGAGCCCTAGACCCTTCGGTCCGGCCGTCCTTTTCCCTCTTG
>NC_091565.1:37625644-37628144 GCF_042767895.1 Penaeus vannamei
GATTACTGGGTAGATTATTTGTTATAGAAGCGATTGCTGGGTAGATTATTTGTTATAGAAGCGATTACTGGGTAGATTATTTGTTATAGAAGCGATTACTGGGTAGATTATTTGTTATAGAAGCGATTACTGGGTAGATTATTTGTTATAGAAGCGATTACTGGGTAGATTATTATTATAGAAGCGATTACTGGGTAGATTATTTGTTATAGAAGCGATTACTGGGTAGATTATTTGTTATAGAAGCGATTACTGGGTAGATTATTTGTTATAGAAGCGATTACTGGGTAGATTATTTGTTATAGAAGCGGTTACTGGGTAGATTATTTGTTATAGAAGCGATTACTGGGTAGATTATTTGTTATAGAAGCGATTACTGGGTAGATTATTTGTTATAGAAACGATTACTGGGAAGATCGTTATTATTTGTTATAGAAGCGGTTACTGGGTAGATTATTATTATTTGTCCAGCTTTGTTATTTCTTCCGTGTTTGCCGTGGTATTAAATTTTTTGATGGGGTTTAGCTGTACAAATAGAGTAAATTGAGAGAGAGAAATAAAAAATGTATAAAGAAAGGGAGCAAGAGAGAAAGAAAGAGGGAGAGAGACAGAGACAGAAAGAAAGAGAGAGAGAGAGAGAGAGAGAGAGAGAAAGAAAGAAAGAAAAAGAAACGGAGAGAGAGAGAGAGAGAAAGAGCAATGTAAGAATGGAAGACGAAGAAGAAAACCCGACCCGGAAAGAGCTAAAGAAAGAAAGAAATGAATGACACCCAAAGAAAGAACGAAAGAAAAACGAAAAAGTCTTGGCCTCCTCCTCAAAGCGCGCCTTCGGACCCTGGAGGAGTGAACGAACATTTCCGCAAGAAGCCAAAGAAACTTGAAAGAAACTTTTTGGTCCCTGCTTCCGGACTTCCATCATGTTGTTTTATCACGAAGTAAATGAGGGTGATAATATACGACATGTCTGGTTTATGGCCAGCTGATCTGCTGTGTATTTTGCCTATAAATCTATGAACCGACTGTATTTATGGTTATGAAAAAAAGGAAATTTATAAAAACTCAAATGATCCCTAATATTGAGACACAGACTAAATTTATGGTTATGGGAAAAAAAACATTTATAAAATCTCAAAAGATCCCTAATATTGAGACACAAACTGTATTTATGGTTCTGAAAAAAGAAAAACATTTATAAAAACTCAAATTATCACTAATATTGAGACTTACCGACTGAATTTATGGTTATGAAAAAAAAAAACATAAAAACTTAAATGATCCCTAATCTTAAGACTCGCTAAGCGTAAACAAATGAGCCATACCTTAAAACAGAATTCCAAGCCTTCAAGATCGGTAGATATTAAGAAAAAAAAGAAAAGAAAAAAAGAAAGGAATAAAAAAGTTCAAAGACCCGAGGTCAAACGCAGCGATGAGTCAGCAAAAATATTACGAACCCTCTCTAAGTACATCGAAGTGGAAGCGGGGTCGATGAAGCAGGAAGTGTCGGCGACCTGTTTTGTCTTCTTCGAAAGTCTCCAAAAAACGAGTCTTCAGAGTGATTTGTCTTCGGAGTGGTTCTGACTTGTCATGAGCTGAGCGATTTGTTTTCAGAGTGGTTCGGACTTGTCATGAGTTGAACGATTTGTCTTCGGAGTGGTTCTGACTTGTCATGAGTAGAATGATTTGTCTTCGGAGTGGTTCTGACTTGTCATGAGTTGAATGATTTGTCTTCGGAGTGGTTCTGACTTGTCATGCGCTGAGCGATTTGTCTCCAGAGTGGTTCCGACTTGTCATGCGCTGAGCGATTTGTCTCCAGAGTGGTTCCGACTTGTCATGAGCTGAGCGAGTTGTCTTCAGAGTGGTTCTGACTTGTCATGAGCTGAGCGAGTTGTCTTCAGAGTGGTTCCGACTTGTCATGAGTTGAACGATTTGTCTCCAGAGTGGTTCCGACTTGTCATGAGTTGAACGATTTGTCTCCAGAGTGGTTCTGACGTCATGAGTTGAGCGATTTGTCTCCAGAGTGGTTCTGACTTGTCATGAGCTGAGCGATTTGTCTCCAGAGTGGTTCTGACTTGTCATGAGCTGAGCGATTTGTCTCCAGAGTGGTTCTGACTTGTCATGAGTTGAGCGAGTTGCCTTCAGAGTGGTTCTGACTTGTCATGAGCTGAACGATTTGTCTACAGAGTGGTTCGGACTTGTCATGAGTTGAGCGAGTTGTCTCCAGAGTGGTTCTGACTTGTCATGAGATGAGCGAGTTGTCTCCAGAGTGGTTCTGACGTCATGAGTTGAACGAGTCGTTTTCAGAGTGGTTCGGACTTGTCATGAGCTGAGCGATTTGTCTCCAGAGTGGTTCCGACTTGTCATGAGCTGAGCGAGTTGTCTCCAGAGTGGTTCCGACTTGTCATGAGCTGAGCGAGTCGTCTACAGAGTGGTTCTGACGTCATGAGCTGAGCGAGTCGTCTCCAGAGTGGTTCCGACTTGTCATGAGTTGAACGAGTCGTCT
>NC_091565.1:37633144-37645644 GCF_042767895.1 Penaeus vannamei
GGGAATGTGTTTGTTGCATCCACCCCCAGAAAGGATCCCTCACCCCAAACATCACCTCTCTCATATCATGGGTAGAAAACGAATCCGTCACAGATTCAGTATGATGCATCCATGACTACCTTTTGTTTATACATAAAGCATACAAAATTGGCCTTTACTATAAAAAATGCCGATGAAGAAAATACAGAAAATAATAAATCCCAAAAACAGCTATTCTGAGCAGCATATATAGAAAGACTCCCTCTTTCCCACGAGTATCAGCGGGCACGGGTATACATCAGCCCTCTACCGGTCGTGCGTCATACTAGATGCTCGACCGTACCCAACCGTTTTTGGCTCCGCCCCTCGACCTGCTGCCTTGTGGTCATTTCACTTAATTTAGGTGACGTTCTTCTTCCTGCATATGCTCGTGCTGTGGCCTCCGCACCTTCAGTCGGCGTCGCTGGCCACATGTCTTTCAGTATAGCGTATTACTTATGCTGATCACGTCTGTTTTTAGGTATTGGTAGATTGCTTATGAAGTTAAAGATTCGAGAAAATCGGCAAAAGGGAACAATAAAAACACATATGAATAGTTAACACATTAGACAATAAAAACAGATGAATAGTTAACACATTAGACAATAAAAACACATATGAATAGTTAACACATTAGACAATAAAAACACATATGAATAGTTAACACATTAGGCAATAAAAACACATATGAATAGTTAACACATTAGACAATAAAAACACATATGAATAGTTAATACATTAGGCAATAAAGACACATATGAATAGTTAACACATTAGACAATAAAAACACATATGAATAGTTAACACATTAGACAATAAAAACACATATGAATAGTTAACACATTAGACAATAAAAACACATATGAATAGTTAACACATTAGACAATAAAAACACATATGAATAGTTAACACATTAGACAATAAAAACACATATGAATAGTTAACACATTAGACAATAAAAACACATATGAATAGTTAACACATTAGACAATAAAAACACATATGAATAGTTAATACATTAGACAATAAAAACACATATGAATAGTTAACACATTAGACAATAAAAACACATATGAATAGTTAACACATTAGACAATAAAAACACATATGAATAGTTAACACATTAGACAATAAAAACACATATGAATAGTTAACACATTAGACAATAAAGACACATATGAATAGTTAACACATTAGACAATAAAAACACATATGAATAGTTAACACATTAGACAATAAAGACACATATGAATAGTTAACACATTAGACAATAAAAACACATGAATAGTTAACACATTAGACAATAAAAACACATATGAATAGTTAACACATTAGACAATAAAAACACATATGAATAGTTAATACATTAGACAATAAAAACACATATGAATAGTTAACACATTAGACAATAAAGACACATATGAATAGTTAACACATTAGACAATAAAAACACATATGAATAGTTAATACATTAGACAATAAAAACACATATGAATAGTTAACACATTAGACAATAAAAACACATATGAATAGTTAATACATTAGACAATGAAAACACATATGAATAGTTAACACATTAGACAATGAAAACACATATGAATAGTTAACACATTAGACAATAAAAACACATATGAATAGTTAACACATTAGACAATAAAAACACATAAATAGCTAACACATTTGACAATAAAGACATGAATAGTTAATCCATTAGGTCACTCATGAAATGGCGTCGCACAGGGCTATTTTCACCATGAACACACTCGTAAAAGGAAAAAATAAAGGAAATAGAATCCTCTCTTCTTCTCCCTTAATATACAGTGTCGTAGGAAAGTGAATCCAATTGGGAAATGAGTAATCTTTAGCATGTTTACCTGTGGGAATAGCATGAACTTGCAATTGCTTTCTATCGTTATCTCATACTCCAATTCTCCAGCTGCTGCTTGTTCTTCGTTCTCCTGGCAACTGCAGAAGAAAATATAGATTTAATTTTAAATCATATTTTAAAGCTAAAGAACGATAACAGTCTTGCCACATCGCATTTTATTTGAAAATGCTGCTTTTCTTTGGCTGGAATATGTAAATTGCCAGCCAAGGAATATAACATTTTGTCAGGGGAGTAATATGTCTGAGAAAATTCTTCGTCGTAATGCTATATCATTTTGAGGTCTTATTCAAAGAACTCGAACAGAGGTCAAGGACACGCACACACACGTGTTCGTATGTATGTGTTTCTCTTTGATTACTACTGTTGTTGTTGCTACTACTACTACTATCACTACTACTACTACCACCACTACTACTACCACCACTACTACTACCACTACTGCCACTACCACTACTACCACCACTACCACTACTACCACCACTACCACTACTACCACCACTACCACTACCACCACTACCACCACCACCACCACCACCACCACCACTACCACTACCACTATTGCTACAACAGCTATTACTACTACTACTGTTGCTGCTATAACTAATAGTAGTATTACTGCTCCTGTTACTGATGTTATTTCCGTCATATTTTTTTCATAATTTTTCATAGTTTACTTTGAATGGGGAGAGGATATTCTATCAAAACATAACACAATTTAAAAGAATCAATGTAAATCCACTTATGTTTCGTCCGTCCGTCCGTCCGGTTGCCCATTACCCTTTTAATTTCCGCCTGAAACCATATTCTCTGTGACTGCTGACTTGAAGTGTCGGTATTTTGAAGAACGATGGGTATCTTATGCTGCGTTCGGAACTCCTCGTCTTGCTCGTCCAGACAACTTGTCCAGGACCAGCAGGACATGTGAGCCGCGTTCGGAACCTCCAAGACCCTTTCTGCCCAGAATACAACCGGCTGTCTTAATTTACACGCTGCATAGGTTTTGTAACTCACTTGATGCATATTTAACTTACCTGCAACTGACAAACACAAAAATATCCTTTGATAACACCAATAAAGGGGCATGAAATTACCCATCAAAGTCTTGTGGTTATCTGCAACTGTCAATGTTTACATACAAAAGCTATTGTGATGTCATCTCGTCATGTTCGCCCAAGTTCGCAGAAGGGCGAGATGGACGAGATGGTCAACTTGTCCAGGACGAGATAGAAGAGGGTCCGAACGGTCAAAACATCTCGTCCACCTGGTCTGGACGAGCAGGACGAGCAGTTCCGAACGCAGCATTAGGCCTGGAATCACATTCCTTGCGACAACGAACTGAAAGGTGCTTCATTTTGCGCATCTCTGAGAATCCTGTTCTGACTCTACTATTATCATTATTATTACCATTATTACAATTGTCATTAATATCATTATCCATAGTGTTATTATCATTATCATTAGTAATATTCTTTTTCTTGGTAAGTACACTGCATCGAAGTAGTTAGACCATCAGTTCATGATAATTTATTCACACGATTATCCGAGGGGGGAGGTTAAGAAAGAATTTAGGAATAGAAGGGGAAAAGAAAGGGGAGAGAGGAGAAAAAGAAGAGAAGGGGGATGAAAGTGAAAAGGGAAATGGGACAGGGGAAACGAAGGGGTTAAAAGCGGAAAAGGGATAGGGAAGGAGAAAGGGGAGGGGAGGATAGTAGAAGC
The DNA here is from genome assembly GCF_042767895.1 of Penaeus vannamei. Lineage (NCBI taxonomy): Eukaryota > Metazoa > Arthropoda > Malacostraca > Decapoda > Penaeidae > Penaeus > Penaeus vannamei. The sequence goes on from NC_091565.1 coordinate 37,636,767, forward strand.
TCAGAAGAAAAGAAGGGTGAGGAGGGTATAAGAGAGCGAAGGAGGTGGGGGGGGGGGGTAATAAGGAAAAGGGAACTAGGAAGGGGCAGATACAGTGCTTGAAGTGGGAGGGGAGGAAAAGAGAGAGGGATAGGGAAAGGTAAACGGAAATGGAAAGAGAGAGTGATAGGGAAGGGAAAGAGAGAGGGGATGGTAAACGGAAAGGGAAAGATAGAGGGACAGGGAAAGGTAAAAAAAAAGGGAGAGAGGGATAGGGAAAAGAAAAGGGAGAGGGAAGACGAAGGGTTCGAAGAAGAGAGAGAAAGAGGGAAAGAGGTATAACCTTTCTCTCGTGTTTCCCCCGTGGGATATTCTGATCATCGTAACAGGTCCTGCCTCCCTTTACATACAGGCTCCATCAGCATATGAAATCGAACATACTCTGAGGAATATGCTCTCGAGCCGGCTTTCTTGCTTGGAATATACTACTTATCATACTACTTATCGATATGGCGCGACGTTCAATAATAAAGAATTCATGGAAACATTACCACAGGCGCCGGACATCCAGTATCCGTGCCAGCAGTAACGGTAGGAAGCAATGTATCCAAATGTATTCTTGTGTAATGGTATTAATCATATCTGGTTCTTGTGGCTTCGCGGTGTGCAATTCCTCGGCGTTGGAGATGTAGTGGTTAGGCTTTTATTTTTTTTTTCTTAAAAGTGTTTCCGAGTAAAAGAGTAAGTACTTTTGCTATGATGAAATGGAGCGGAAGTTCTTCGTCGTTGTGGATTTTTCTTTGGTCTCGGTTCAGGTTTGATTGGACATTCAGTTTCTGTTTTCCTTTCTCTCTCTCTCTCTCTCTCTCTCTCTCTCTCTCTCTCTCTCTCTTTCTCTCTCTCTCTTTCTCTCTCTCTCTCTCTCTCTCTCTCTCTTTCTCTTTCTCTCCCCCCCTTCCTCCCTTCTCTTTCCCTCCTCTACTCTCTCTCTCTACCCCCCCCTCTCTTTCTCTTCCTCTCCTTCTCATCTCTCTTTCTCCTCTCTTCCTCATCTGTCTCTCTCTCTCTCTCTTTTTTGTTAAAGATAACCGACCCCATGAATATGAAATGATCCGACCAGCTTTAGGCAAAGGGTCCCCTTCCGCCCCGCCGAGCCTCTCAACGCACTACGGCCGGTGTGTTTTTCGTTAGTTCTTCAGGTATAATAACATTCGATATATCCAGCCTCCTCTACAACTCCTACAGGGTGTGTAAATCCGTTTTTAACAGCGCAGGAAATGAAATCGATTGTGAGCTATACTTTCTTGTGTCTAAAGAGGCTGTAGTCCTTTCTTCTTGGCGTTTTCCCTTGTCTAAAGAGCCTGCAGTCTTTCTTGACCTTCTTCCCTTGTGTCTAAAGAGCCTGCAGTCTTTTTTCTTCTTGGCCTTCTTCCCTTATGTCTAAAGAGCCTGCAGTCTTTCTTCTTGGCCTTCTCCCCTTGTGCCTAAAGAGCCTGCAGTCTTTCTTCCTCAGCTGTTTTGTTAGAGACTGCGGATGCCCCACGAAGGACTGAGGTTTGCGGCGTGCGTGCTTGGATCTCTTGATACCCCAGCGGTCTCTTCTCAAGCACGTTTTACACCCTTTGAATTTCCAGACAGAATCCTTTTCAATTTTTTTTTTCTGGAGCATAAATATGAAGTCTTATTTCTTTTCTGAAGCATAAAACTAAACTATTTTTTCTGGAGCATAAAACTAAACTATTTTTTCGGGAGCATAAAACTAATCTGTTATTTTTTCTAAAGCATAAAACTGAATACCTATCTTCTTCTGGAGCATAAACCAGAACTCTTGAGTTCTTTCTTAAGCATAAATCGGAACACTTATTTTTCTGAAATATAAAACTGAATTGTTTTTGAAGCTTAGAAATGAACTCTTATTTTTTCTGAAGCATAAAAGTTATTTTCTTTTATTTTTTTCTGAATTAAGGTGATTTGTTATTTTTTTCTGAAGCATAAAACTGAACACATATTTTTCTTACATATAAAACTGAATTGTTACTTCTTTTCTAAGCATAAAACTGAACTTTTCTTCTCTAAATTACCCTTCCCTCTCGCTTCCTCTCCACCCACTCTCCCCATGACAAATTTGTGGCTCATTATCTAGAATCTTTCATAATTACTGTTCCCTCGCTCTTATCTTCTTGGAAGTGCACCAGGACCTTCCCGTTGCAGTATATTCCATGCAAGAGAGCCGGTTTCAGAGTATATTCCGTTCTTCAGAATATGTTCTATTTCATATGCTGATGCCCCCAGTACGTAAATGGATGCAGTGACGCGTACGATGATCAGAAATTTCTTGCGGGATGCATGGAAATTTCACGGCAAAAAAAAGCATTCTGTCTCTCTCTCCCTTTCTTTCTCTCTCTCTCCCGCTCTTTCTCTTTCTTTCTTTCGTTCTTCCTTTCTCTCTCTCTCTCTCTTTCTTTCTTTCTCTCTCTCACTCACTCACTCACTCACTCACTCACTCACTCACTCTCTCTCTCTATCTCTCTCTCTTTATCGACCCCGAAGAGTAATAATTTTAGATAAATTCGCCCACAGCTCAACTCACCGCCCGAAATAGCTCTTCCAAGCCCCAGGCCTGGCGTCCGGGGGCTTTCCAAACCCATTTTTCCGTAAGGCTCCCATGACCTTGCTTCCCCTCGTTAGCCTCCGTGCTTTCGATCGGGCTTTGACCTCCATTCCCATTTGCTCCTCTGCGGCTGTGCTCCGTCATGCAACGCTTTTCTGAAGGGTTGCTGGGCTTTGACCTCCATTCCTGTATGTTCCTCTGCGGCTGAGCTGTGTCATGCAACGCTTTGCTGAGGGGGTTGCTGGGCTGTTGTTTTTACTGCATTTCAGTTTTGTGTATTGTGTTCGATGTCTATTGCCGTTGGCAAAGGTGTTAACTTAAACCCCCTTCTCTCTCTCTCTCTCTCTCTCTCTCTCTCTCTCTCTCTCTCTATATATATATATATATATATATATATATATATATTTATGGATATATGTGTATATATATGTATATATATTTTTTTTTTCTTCTTCTTTTTCCTTTTCTTTTATGTTTTTTGTTTTATCTTTTCTTTTTTTTTTTCTTTTTTCTTTTTCTTTCTTTTTTCCTTTCATATATTTTTTTCCTTTTTTTCTTCTTTTTTTCTTCTTCTTTCTTTTCTTTTCTTTTTCTTTCATTCTTTTTTCTTTTCTTTTTCTATCTCTCCATTTTCCGATCCCTCTCGGTTCCCAGATTTTACATTTACAACCGCCGCGACCCGCGTGGAATACCCTCCGTCTCTTTCGTCAAGGAGGGGCGCTTCCCCGACCCCTTCGCGTGAATTATAGTGATTCCGATCCTGTTTTTCACCCATCACTGTGATATACGTAATACACTGTGATTCTGCGACGTCGTGGCCGGTGGTTAGGATTCAAAACAGCCGGAGTAATTCTACGCGTAAAAGGGACGAATCATTTCGGAATGTATGAGGTTAGCGCTGTCAACGTGATAACATTTTGCGAATGTGATCTTTCGTTTTGGGAAAATTGGCGCAGCGAGCAGAGTCAACACCGGCGTTTCTTCCGCTGCAGAGGCGACACCATAGCTCGGGGGAAATGGCGCAACCAACTGCAGCTTAATTACAGTTCTTCACGAGCGAGTCGTAAATAACGGTGATGTGTGGAATGCATCACGCAAGTCGAGGGGTAATTTGCACAGCGAAGAGAGCGAGTGATGACGTCACCAGCGACCAGGGCAACCGCACGTATTGGGGAAAATATCGACCAGAATGGCAGATTTTAAGGAGATTTTAACATAATTTATGGGGTTGAAATGAGGAAATCGTTTTCATTCAGGGATTTTGGACCAGAATGGCAGATTTTAAGGAGATTTTAACATAATTTATGGGGTTGAAATGAGGAAATCGTTTTCATTCAGAGATTTTGTTTAGAAGTTCAAAAAAAATATATTTGTTATGCTGTACCTCCTTCGAATTTTCCCATTTATCATCACCACAAGAATATAAGATTATATCAGATGCTGAGCAGTCAGTTATGGCTGTCGAAAGAAATTAGGCCTAGCGAGAGTTTTAGACGAATATTAACCTGCATAGGCCTACCTCCGTGAATATTTGAAAACCTTATGACTTAATTCTACAACTACAACGTCCGTATTTATTTCGGGTTCGTTGTCCTTCGAATGTAGATGCGAAAGAAGCGAATGTACTCTTTCTGATTCGTTAAAAGGGGTCTGTAAGGGTCCTTATCGCCTGTCCTTGGCATTGTGTTGCTTATATGGAGGAATAGGCCTAATGACATTGACAAGTTCGACGGGGAGAAAGTAGGATTTTATAGCAGATATATGTTTGTATGTTTATGCTTTTGTATGAAGACAAACGCGTATATGTATGTGTGTGTGTGCGTGTGCGTGTGCGTGTGCGTGTGTGTTTGCGTGTGTGTGTGTGCGTGCGTGCGTGTGCTTGTGTGTGTGTGTGTGTGTGTGTGTGTGTATGTATGTATGTGTGTGTGTGTGCACTGGGAAAGAAATAAAAGAGATCTTCGTTTTCTTTGTTCATCTGAAAGATGCGCCTCACCCAAGTTCAGATTCTGCCGGATTAATGGTGGTTGGCAACCCAGGCCGGTCGTTTGAGGTTTCACTGAAATCACAAGAATCTTGTGTCCAGACCTTAAATAGTTGTTGTTATTATCATTAGTATTGCTATTGATGTTGTTGATGATTGTTGTTGTTATTATTATCATCATCATCATCACCATTATTATTATTATTATCATCATCATCATCATCATCATCACCATTATTATCATCATCACCATTATTATTATTATTATTATTATTATTATTATTATTATTATTATTATCATCATCACCATCATCAGCATCATCACCATTATTATTATCATCATCATCATCATCATCATCATCATCATCATCATCATCACCACCACCACCACCATCATCTTCATCATCATCATCGTCATCATCATCATCATCATCATCATCATCATCATCATCATCATTATCATCATTATTGTTATTTCCTCTCGGGATATACACAATCTACACTCTGTACTTAACATAGACCATACAACAGACACGGAATGTTAAACCATCTGTATTTCCATCTGCCGATGCAGCTGGGATGATAATGTCTCTTCACAGGTAGGCCTATGTCACGTCACCTTATGCCATATATGTTTATTCAGAAAGACTGTCTGGCATTTTTTGTTGATTAGTGAATTTAAATGGGCATAGGATAACGCTATCTTCAGCTTGTAGAAAAGGTGTGAATGATAAATGAATATCTTCACAATACAAGAGACGTATTTGAATGTATCTTCGTCAGAAATATTTCGAAACCGGTCCAAATACATCTCTTGTATTGTGAAGATATTAATTCTATTTGGTACCTTTTTGTAGTTATTTTCAGCCTTATCGTACTCCAGATATCAATAGATATTTTATTGAAATTTAAGGTTACCAAGTTTTATCTTATAGGAACACGTAATTGACTCACGTAATAGTTCTTATCAAACTAAGATATGTTCTCTAATGCTGATAATCCCTTAACCAGGAAATACTCACAATACGAGACGCTGGAACAATCGGGTTACTCCTGGGTCTTGTTATGCAAATGAGAAGCAAGTACAGAAGAAAGAAATAGCCCAAAAACAATGATTACAACCACACACCCTGATAGCCTATCAAGTTTTTGTGCTTGGGTGTCCGCCATCTTGAGTCGTCTTCCTTGTCTTTGTCGCCTTTTCTTCCTGTTTGCTCGGGCTGATGGGGGGCGGGGCGGGGCGGGGCGGGGTGGGGGGGTGCAGTGTAAGAGGAGGTTTTTATGCAATTGTGTGTGCGTGCGTTCGTGTGTGTGTGTGTGTGTGTGTGTGTGTGTGTGTGTGTGTGTGTGTGTGTCTGTGTGTCTGTGCCTGTGTGTCTGTGCCTGCGTGTGTATGTGTGTCTATGTATTTGACTGTCTGTATGTGTAATGGATGTGGGTATATGCATATTCATACAAGCACATATACACAAATATACATACATACATGAATAAATACATACATGAATACATGTACACAAGAACACATCAAAACAGAGGGAAAGAGAGAGACAGAGAGAAGAAAAAAAAGAAAAAGAAAAAGAACATGATAATGACACACCTTAGTGCATCCCTACAGTCAGTCTAACGAGCTGTTGCCCCTGCTGCAACGTTGCAAAAAAAAAAAAACGCCATTCTGCTCTGCCTTTTTTTCACAGCTTTCTCGTCGTCAGCTAACCTGCGAAGTGAACCCGTGACCCTTTGAATGTCAGTTGCACGCGGGTGGGAGGGAGGGAGGGAGGGAGGGAGAGGGTATGGGAAGGGAAGGGGGGGAGGGAGGGAGAGGGTATGGGAAGGGAAGGGGGAGGGAGGGAGAGAGGGAGGAGGGAGGGAGGGGAAGGGAAGGAGGGAGAGGAGGAGAGGGAAGGGAGGGGGTAATGGAAGGGAAGGGAAGGGAGGGAGGGTGAGGGAAGGGGAAGGGAGGGTAAGGGGGCAAGGGGGAGGGAGGGAGGAGAGGGAAGGGGGAGGGAGAGAGGGAGGGAGAGGGAAGGGAGGAGGGAGAGGGAAGGAGGGAGGGAGGGAGGGAGAGGGAAGAGGGAGGGAGAGGGAAGGGGGGAGGGAGGGGAAAGGGAAGGGGAAGGAGGAGGGAGAGGGTAAGGGAAGGGAGGAGGGAGGGAGGGAGAGGGAAGGGAAGGGAAGGGGGAGGGTTAGGAGGGAAATAGGGTAAGGGAAGGGGGAGGGAGAGGGAAGGGGGAGGAGAGCGGAAGGAGGAAGGGAGGGAGAGGGAGAGGGAAAGAGGGAAGGAGAGGCTGGAAGGGAAAAGAAGGAAGGAGGGAGGGAGGAAAGAAGGTAAGACGGAGAAGGAAAGGGGGAGGGAGGTAAGGAGGAGAGAGAGAAGAAGCAGTAGGAAGGAAAGGGAAAAAAAGGATGGCAGAAGTGGGAAAGCGAAGGGAGTGAGAGAGGAAAAAGCAGACAAAGAGGAAGAGAGACAGAGACAGAGACAGAGAAAGAGAGAGAGAGAGAAGAAAGAAAAGGAACAAGAAAGAGACAGACAAAAACGAAACACAAAAGACAATAGACATGGACACGTTCTAGATAAAACAAAAACAGTACAGACATCCTCACACGATAAGCCATTTATCATAATCACCATTTATCACATCTTTTATCTTAAGGTTCATGAAAAATGCAACAATAAGTGTCTAGCGAGTCATACACTAAGTCCTTTTAACGGTTTTGCGATGAACCTACCAGGGGATAGGCCTACGACACCCCGTGCATGGTAATGTAGGTACAGAGTGTACAAAAAACGACCCTAACAAAGAAGAGAAGGGTGTGTGTGTGACAGAGACGGATGCGTGTGTGTGTGTGGGTGTGTGGGTGTGTGTGTTTGGGTGTGCGTGGTTCGTTATCATTTGGTTGAAATTGGTATCATCGCTCAATGTAAGGTTAGACCTCTCTCTCTCTCTATTTCTATTTCTCTCTCTCTTTCTGTCTCTCTGCACCTCTGTCTCTATCTCTCTGTCTTTCTCTCTCTCTCTCTCTCCCTCTCTCTCTCTCTTTCTCTCTCTCTCTCTCTCTCTCTCTCTCTCTCCTCTCCTCTCTCTCTCTCTCTCTCTCTCTTTCTTCTTTCTCTCTTGCTCTCTCTCCTTTTCTCCCTCCCTCCCTCCCTCCCTCCCTCCCTCCCTCCCTCCCCAGAGAGAGAGAGATGAGAGACACATCTAAAACATTACAGCAGTGTGTATATGGAGACGTCACTCACAGGTACCGTAAATGCATCATTATTTCCCTCTGCAACACGAATAACAAGTCCGAACTGACTCTTCTTTGCATAGTCCACCTTCTGTATTAAGACGCAATAATGTTAGCACACGGACAAGTGTATATGCGTTGTACATGTTCTTTTCCTCGACAAAATGCTCTGGGAGTGTGATCGTTTTCATTTTATAGCTTACGTGTATGTATAGGGAGAGAGAGAGAGAGAGAAATAGGTGGATAGAGATAGATAGATAGAGAGACAGGGAGAGAGGGAGGGAGAGATAGATAGATAGAGAGGGAGAGATAGATAGAGAGGGAGAGATAGATAGAGAGGGAGAGAGGGAGGGAGAGATAGAGAGAGAGAGAGGGAGGGAGAGATAGATAGATAGAGAGTATTTTGTAGTACGAATCTTGTATATATTCTCATGTAACCCTTATATACAGCATATATTGTCAAGGTGACCCAGGCAGTTATCAGTGTTCTTGGCCGGTGCACGGGTCCAAAGCCTTCTCGTACGTCGAACACATATTCTGTCGAAACCACGGAGACCTAGGTATTTGTCAGTGTCTCTCGAGAATCTTCACAATTCTGTTGGGCTTCATTAATCTTTCCTTTAATCCTGAAAGATGCCATTGTACTTTTTTTAAAGTTCTGATGCTAGTTATGGGACGTAAAGGAAGTACTTTGTTTGCTTAAAACTTTATTGTAGGAAAATAAAGAAAATGTATTACGTTGGGTCTTTCACCTTTCACTCATGCTTAAAACTTTACTATAGGAAAATGGAGAAAATGTATTACGTGGGGATGTTTCACCTTTCACTCAGGTAGCTGCATATAAACCTTATGCACAGCTCGCAGGCTTTTCCACTGGATGTATATGTATATGATACGATTAGCGGATGCATCCTGTGTGTGTGTTTCAGTCGAAGAGGGAGAGGAAAATCGTTGGACAGTGCGAGAGGAAATATAGAAAAGATACAGGAAGAGAGACAGATATGGATGGATAGATCGAAGGACAGAAAGAGAGAGGTCGTTGATAGAGATTGATCGAAAAAATAAACAGGGAGGGA
>NC_091565.1:37650644-37653144 GCF_042767895.1 Penaeus vannamei
TCCCTCTCCCTCTCTCCCTCTCTCTCTCTCTCTCTCTCCCTCCCTCCCTCCCTCCCTCTAACCCGGGGTGCGACATCTGCAAGGTGCGTGATGCGTGGTGCTGAAGCAACATCCATCCCCTATAGGTAAAGATGGTTTGCCTTTTTTCTGCTGCCTCCCCTACTCCCCTCTCCCCTTCCCTACTCACCCCTCCCCCCTTCCCTACTCTCTCCACCCCTCCCCATCCCTGCAAGTCTGTGTCGCGAAAAACGCACCAACTAGCCTCGACTTGGATCTTACCTGTGCAGGTTAACTACGTCGGGACGCTTACATGCAAATCATTTTTCTTATCATTATTGCCAAGTTGGGTGACCCATAGCGAGCTGGTATGACGAGATGCAACCCTGCCTTTTTTGCGGTGGAGATGGGCAGTCGACTCCTGAGAAGGTAGTTTTTTTTTTTCTTCTTCTTTCGGTCGAGCTACACCAGGCATAGCTTCTAACGTTTCAGTTATTCTTATTTTCTCTTTTTTATTTATTGATTTGAAAATTCATTCATGCATACATAATACACGCACACATGCACACACTCACTCACACACACACACACACACACACACACACACACACACACACACACACACACACACACACACACACACACACACACACACACACACACACACACACACACAACACACAACACACAACACACAACACACACAACACACACACAACACACACACACGATCACCTAGACTCTCAACGAACACAAAGAGTACATGTGATAGTGTGCATCGTGTGTACAGAGGCTACTGGATGCGCGCAGTATTATTCTGTACCATACTAAGAGGTGTGACTAATATAACAAGAAGTGGCCATGGGAGTGTTGTTTGTTTTTTCTGAGGAAGTTTCGGGTGGAGTGAAATAAGTTGGAGAAGAGGGAGAGAGAAAAAGAGGGGGGGTGGGATGGAAGAGAAATAAGGACTAAGATAGAGGAAGGGAGATAAAGAGAGAGGGAAAGGGAGGGGGAGAAAAAGAAAGGGAGAGAGACAGATAAAGAGAGAGATAGGAAGAAGGGAGGATGAGAGAGAGAGAAACAAAGAAAGAAATATAAAAAGAGAACCAAGCCGAGACAAAGAGAGAGAAAGAAAGAAAGAGAACCAAGCCGAGGCAGAGAGACAGAGAGAAAGAAAGAGAACCAAGCCGAGACAAAGAGAAAAAGGAAGAAAGAGAACCACGCCGAGACAAAGCGAGAGAAAGAAGGAAAGAAAGAGAACCTAGCCGAGACAAAGTGAGAGAGAGAGAGAAAGAACGAAAGAAAGAAACAGAACCAAACCGAGACAAAGAGACAAGAGAAAGAGAACCAAGCCGAGACAAAGAGACAGAGAAATAAATAAAAGAAAGAACCAACCCAAGACAAATAAATAAATAAAAGAGAACCAAACCGATACAAAGAGATATAAATAAATAAAAGAGAACCAAACAGAGACAAAGAGAGAGATAAATAGATAAATAAAAGAGAACCAAACAGAGATAAAGAGATAGAGAAGTAAATAAACAAAAAAGAACCAAACCGACACAAAGCGAGAGAGAAATGCATAAATAAAGAGAACCAAAGCGAGACAAAGCGAGAGAGACGTAGAGACGCGGTCCAGGAGCCTTAAGTGTAGAGGGACAAGATCTGGGACGCCAAAGTGCGCTGGGTCTCGCTCGAAAAAGGGACGTCTCCAGCTTGGTATTTCCACCAGGGTTGCGAAAGGGTGTTGGTGGAGGAAGGAGTGGTGTCGGCGGTGGTATGGGACGGTAATTTTGTTCTTGGTATTTCTGTTTTTTTTATTATTATTAATTATTATTATTATTTTTTTTTTTTTTTTTTTTTTATTTTTTTTTTTTTTTTTGGGGGGGGGGGGTATGGGACGGTACTTTTGTATTTGTTTTTTTTTTTTCGGGGTTGGGGGTTGGGTGGTGGGGGGGGGAGGATTTGTTGGTATGGGACGGCACTTTTGTTCTTGGTATTTCCGTTCTCATTTTCTTCGGGGGGGGGGGGTGGTGGTGGTGGTATGGGACGGTACTTTTGTATTTGGTATTTCTGTTTTCATTTTTTATTGGGGGGGTAGGGGGTGGGGGGGGATTTTTTGGGATGGGACGGTACTTTTGTTCTTGGTATTTCTGTTCTCATTTTTTTTTCGGGGGGGGGGGGGGGTTGTATTAGTCTGATTGTGCGAGGACCGACCCAAAGAATATTCATATACTTGACATGCCTAAATAAAGAAATAAATGCATATTCATGTCTAGACATGTATATCAACCTGGAAAATAGATAGTTAAATGTATATCTATCGGATATATGAACAGATATGCCTTTATTTCTGCGTCTGTATTTATGAGAATTGGCACAATTTTAACAAACCGGCCGATTATCTTTATAACCGTCACCATCGGCGTCACTAGTACCACCGCCATCACCATCGCCATTATCATCACCCTCACTATCCCCACTCCACAGCACCATCCTCAAA